>NC_085844.1:55780440-56005440 GCF_035594765.1 Anolis carolinensis
TCACAGTTGACTTTCTTCCTGTTTTGCTCAGCAGCCTTCATACTCCTGGCCTGTCTCCACTCACTGCAGGAGATGATGTCGGACCAAACCAATAATGGTGCATTTAAAAGGTTCTTAATATACACTACATCTATCTTAATTCTGACTAAAATGTTTTTGCATTTTACAAACAATTGCTTCCTGAAGTATGAGCTTTGAACCATCTATGTATTAATACTATGTCATGAAAGCAACATATTTATTCCATTTATATTTCACCTAAAGTGTACTGAGTAATTTTGAAATGTTTTTATTTAATCTTATTTTACTTATATTCCACTATCCCTTACATAGGGACCCAATATATATCTGGATAGAAAGCACTTTCCACAGATTTCTCTTATCATTGAAGAGCAGTTTCTGTTTTTGAGATGCAATATAGACATTAAGCACCACCATTTTTGGTGCAAAATACAACCACATTATTATCTAGACCAGGCATGGGTAAACGTTGACCCTCCCCGTGTTTTGGACTTCAACTCCCAGAAACCAACCACCTATCAACTTAAATACTTAAATACTGTTAGAAATTGTGGGAGTTGAAGTCCAAAACACCTGGAGGGCTGAAGCTTGCCCATGCTTCCTCCTCCTCTTTCTGTGTCAGAGTGTCTCTTGAGTTGAAATCTGCACGCAGAAAGTCTGGATTGTAACTTCTGGTGTGTTGGGCTGGGACAGGATTAAGCAATTCTTTGGTTTTAGTGTTCAGTCAGTCTAAATAAATAAAAAATCTGAAAGACCTTTTGAAAAATATTTTTATGGTTATACCAAATTGTCTAGTGTTGTCATTGTCACAGTTTATGGGGTCCTCTCACCAAGAGCTCTATTCTTATTCTTCCCAAATGACACAGAATGGCAGATCACAACTATGCTTTAAGCAAGAAAAAAACTCTCTTTCTAGCTCAAGATGCAAATGGGGGAAAATGATATTTAGATATAAGTTGCATATCTCTTATCCAAAATGTTTGCGAACAGATGCATTTGGGTCCTCTGTATGTTCAACTCTCAGCAGAGTTAATCAGATTGCCTATGGTGAGGAATCCTGGAAGTTTCAGACCCAACATCTGGATGGTCACATCATTCCCACTCCTGGCCTAAACCCAGTTATATTTTCCAAAGAGTTAAACACTTAAATTTAATTTCTACATTTTGTTTTTCTTAAGCCACCTTGAATCCTATGCTTTAAAAAAGGCAGGATGTAAACGAAATTAATCAATGAATACACTTTTGAGCTGATTGTAACTAATCGTGATGTTATCCTAAGGTTTTCTTGGTCAGGTTTATAGAGAGAAGTTTCCCTACCTCTAAGGCAGAGGAAGAGATTTGTGCAAGGTTACCTGTTCTTAGAATCATAGAATCATAAAATAATACAGTTGGCAGAGACCACATGGGCCATCTAGTCCAACCCCCTGCCATGCAGGAAAAGCACAATCAAATCTTGGTCTAAAATTCGGACCACTAAATTAGGCTCTAGGTCTTCATGCAAAACAGAACTTAAATTTAGTTGTACTTGCTTGAAATTCTGTCCTCCAGCAATCTTCCCTGAAAACTTGCTTCTTACAAAGCAGCTGGCAAGACTTCTGATCATTTGACCAAATGGCACGATTACACCTTTAATGCACAATTTATTATAACTGCTTC
Source organism: Anolis carolinensis (assembly GCF_035594765.1). NCBI lineage: Eukaryota > Metazoa > Chordata > Lepidosauria > Squamata > Anolidae > Anolis > Anolis carolinensis. Next base: position 55,782,118 of record NC_085844.1, read on the forward strand.
ACATTTTATTATCAGTTTGGTTTTGATATGTGCCATTTCTATGCTGATAATGATTAGTCGCATTTCATCTTTCCAATGATCTACAGAAGTAGTTCTCTTTGATTTCCATCATTATAGTGAAAGAACTGTATATCTGAGAGATGCTAATATGCCCATAATTTCCCAGGGAGAATGTGATTTTCCAGGTGCAGCTGAAGGCTGAGTCTGGTGGGCCACCATGGGTTAAATATCACAGGGCATTGATACAGGTTCATTTAACTTTGGCGCCATAGGATCTGGCCATGAATACAGAGCACATTACTTTACTGTGTGCATTATCATGACTATGACCTGTCTCAGGAGATCCGGTGCCACCACTGTATTAATGAGTGCATCTGCTTCCGAATAACCTTATTAGCTCGCCACAGCTGAGCCAGTAGCCTCATAGGATTTTTGCTTTCGTCCCCAGAGAGATGTGATTCTGTTCTACTTGAATCCAGTTTGATGCCCAAATTTTAATAAGTTCCGTTCCCCATACAGTCCTCTCACTGCCCACCCTCCCTCCCCCATTCCATCCAATTATCATCTGCTATAGGGATTCTGAAATCCCTGGTTATTTTCCCAGATGCCATCAATAATTCCTGAAATGCCATCATGTTGGTGGTCCATTAACAGAAAACTATACATATTTAAGGATATTATGGACTTTTACCATTTTTGTATTAGGTAAAATAATGTGTTCAGTGTAGGGAGAAATGCTTGCATATAATTACACATCCTGTATGATACCTTCATCTAACTCTGTAGCCCAAAGCTTTTTATAGCTAGCGAAATCTATCTTGATGATGGTGGAAATATAGGAACAGCTGTTTTTGTTTGTGTGCGCATGCGGTGATGCTTACTCTATCTGAGCCTTTACTATGCTATTTCTTATCATCTGCATCACTCAATAGAGAGAAGCAAACGAATAGTGAACACAGCAAGGTGTCTGTACAATCATTAACTTACTTGCCCTCTGGATAGGACAAATGATATGCAAGCCTAAACTCGCCAGGGATCGTCTTTGGGAGTGTGTCCACGGGGAATGCTCTCCTATGAGTTAATGGCATCTTTCTAAATGGGTTGGCTGCTCTCCTTCGGCTTTCCATCTCTTCACAAACTGTTTTTTTTTTGTCATAGTTGTTCTTCCTAATACAATGTCTAATATTTAAATCAAGAATATTATATTTTGTACAATCACTGAAAAAAGAGCCACCAAATTAAAAAGTTAACATAGTCCAAAGCTATGTGTGATACCATGCTTGGTAAATACCAAAATGCATTGTTGTTGCTGTTGATGATGATGTGGTTGTGTGGCTTCATGTCATTTTCAACTTAAACAACTCTAAAGCAAACTAATCATGGGGTTTCCTTTGCAAGAAGAGGGTTGTCTTTGCCTTTACCGAGAGTCTGGCTTGCCCACTGTTTCCCAATGAGTTTCTATGGCTAAGTGGGAATTGAACCCTAGTGTCCAGAATCAATGACTGCAGTCAAATAACGAATCCACAACAGATTAAGGGATTCTTTTCTCTTTGTCAAGTGTAACCACCCACTTTGCATTTTCCTTCTCTGTTATTCCTTAACCCTTTCTGATACCATTATTCTCTGTAAACTGGAAGATTATGCCCCCTCTCTCCATAGCCTTACACTAGCTTTGTTCTTTTAATGAGAGTTCCCCTCAACCCTGACAATCTAGCCAATGGGATGAATTATGAGCCCATGAGAACTTTAAGATCGTCTGGGGAGGCCCTGCTCTCGGTCCCACCTGCCTCACAAGTGCGGCTGGTGGGAACGAGGGACAGGGCCTTCTCGGTGGTGGCTCCTCGGCTGTGGAACTCCCTCCCCAGTGACATCCGGCAGGCTCCATCCCTTCTGAGTTTCAGAAAAAAGGTAAAGACCTGGCTTTGCGAACAAGCGTTTAATGAATGAATTATGATGGCTTTAACTCGGTCCGGACTAAGGTTTACGTGCAAGGTTTATGTGGACGAATGGATTAAGTATTTTATTATACTGTTTTAAATGTATTTATGGGATTGTTTTAAATTGATTGTTTTATATTGCTATGTTTTATTTTTCTACTGTATTGTGAGCCGCCCTGAGTCCCTTCGGGTGAGAAGGGCGGCATATAAATGATGGAAATAAATAAATAAATAAATAAATTATGCGAGTTGCGTTCACAATATCCAGAAGGCTCTAGTTTGGGAATATTGAGTACCACCCATGGGAGAAAGGCGGGATATAAATTAATAAATTATTATTATTATTATTATTATTATTATTATTATTATTATTATTATTATTATTATTATTATTATACAACATAGAAAGCCACCTTACATGTTGTGTGACCACTTGCCCATTTAAGCCAGTGCAAATTGAATGCCCCTTATCTGGAATTCCAAAATACTCCAAAATCTCAAATTCTCCACATGCATGGCTGAGATAGTGACACTTTTGCTTTCTGATGGTCCGCTTTACACAAACTTTGTTTCATGTGCACAATTATTAAAAGTGTTGGAAAAATTAACTTTAGACTATGTGTACAATGTGTATATGAAACATAAATGAATTTCATATTTAGACTTTGGTCCTGTCTCTATGATATTTCATTGTATGATATTTCATGTATATGCAAATACAGATATTCCAAAATCAGAAACAAATGAAAAATCCAAAACAATTCTGATCCTAAGCATTTCAGATAAGCATTTCCTAAGCATTTCAGAATTCTGATCCTAAGCATTGTCATCTCTGAGTAGTAATAGTCACCCTCTAGAATTTCTATATGAGTCTTTCCTACTGCCCCTCAAAAATACCAGGAATATTTATATTTATTCATTTAATAAACTGCTTTGCTACTGAGCTATAACCATGTCTTCTGAAAGGTTGAGAAACTTTGGCTTGTAGCTGCTTTGTCTGACCATGCAACTTTCATGTTTGCCATATTTCATTGTACTGTATTTGTTTTCCATTATACAAAGCATGGCTTCACTGTAGGATACAGTTAGAACTAAAGGCAACATTAGCAGAGAAAGTTGTTATTGACACCTTTTCTTACATCATGTTAGAGGGAAACAAAGCCACAGAATTCAAAACAGCTCTTTTCAATTCAGTTTGATCCTTTTTTGCTATTTGATCATTTATCCCAGTTTTTTATTTCTATTTTTTTGGTTCCAGATATCATAACTAAGGGAAATGGAATTTAACCAACTCCCCCTACCCTTTTACTACTGCCTGCACTCTTGTTCCACACTATCCTTAACACTAACTGTTAATGCACTTATGACCTGTACATAAACAGGCGAATACTATGGAACTGCTGATTTAACAAAATCTTTCCCCCCATGTGAGCCAGCTATCCTCATTATTGAGTGTGCTTATAGCACCATAACCTTTTTATGTTTTTGGAACACTTGCCTGCACAGAAGGCACTAAGGAAACACTCTTCCCCGGTTTCCTTTCCCAGAATTTTTTCTCCATTGATTCATCTGTCAGGTGTGCACTTCATAATGGTGGGAGACACCATAAATTGTCACCATCCTGCTTGCATAGAACATACGTGACTCAGTATGTATTGTTGTTTCTCCTGGCACAGGTTGTATTCTGGCAACAGAGCAGGAAATGATCACAATAAATAAAAAATCATTTCCTGTTTATGATAATAAAACATCTTTCCCCTTCACTAACCAAAACATTTTGAACCATCATTTGTGTTCATGATTGGTCTTCTCTGCTGTTCCTCTTTTCCTCATGCTTTGCTTAGAAATTCTGCAATTTTGACTCTTGTTTTGCTAGAAAAATTTCTTTCCCTTGCTGGACTCTTACTCCCTGTACATAAATTCTGTATTTTGTTTTTCAATAATTATTCCTTGTTCCTTAATCAGTTTTAACTTTTACCTAAATAAAAGAGTAAGAGCATTAAAATTGTTATTTTATTGTTTGAGAGAATAAAAATGTTGCCACTTGGCTTCAAAAAGACCACAGTGTGAGTGGCAGGTGAGCTTCTCTGAAGAATATATTTCATGGGGAGGATGCCACTACTGAAAAGGCCCTCTCACTTATACCCATCACTTTGCCTCATTTATACATTAGATTCTAACATCAGTTTAACCCAGTGGTTCCCAAACTTATTTGGCCTACCGCCCCCTTTCCAGAAAAAATATTACTAAGTGCGCCCTGGAAAGGGGGGCATGGCTTAGAGAGGTGGGTGTAGCTCCTGCTCAAGAGGGCGGGGCTGAGTCTCTCCCCTAGTCCAAGATGCAGGGCTGGGAGGGGTAGGGGGAGGTGGGCGGGGCCACAAATGGGCGGCCAGGACTGGGATTGGCGGAGTTACAAGCTCTGAGGCAGGGCTGAGCTTCTATCCCTGTCCTGCGGCGCCTGCCAGGACAAAGGAGGTGGGGCTAGAGGAGGGGATGGGGCCTCTTCCCAAGTGCCTGTCAGGGCTGAACCTCTATACCCCACCCCCGTGTTCTAACAAGCGCCTCAGGGGAGGTATACAGATGCTCAGCCCTGTCTCGCACTCTTGGGAAGAGGCCCCATCCCCACCCCTAGCCCCACCCTTTAGTCCTAAAAGGCCTCTCAGGAGAAGTATAGATTCTCAGCTCTGTCTCGGGCTCTTGGGAAGAAGCCATGCCCACTCCTCTAGCTCCGCCCCCTCTGTGTCCTAAAAGACACCTCAGGTGCTCAGCCCTGTGTCCGGTACTTGGGAAGAGGCCCCGCTCCTCCCCTGGCCCCACCCCTGTGTCCTAATAGGTGCCATCACCACCCCCCTGGATCGCTGCAGCGCCCACCAGGGGGCGGTAGCGCCCACTTTGGGAATCACTGGTTTAACCCATAATAAGGACTGGGAATCCTGAACATTATGAAGACACCTAGGATTGGCACACATATGTGTATCAAAGTCCCAAGTCTCAACATGTAGAGGTTTTAAAATCTTGAGCATTTGAATGTGTTCAAAATGTGCCACATTGCATTATTGTATTACATTTGTACATTAATTTCTAGTTGATATGCTGTGACCTTTACTAAAGGTTGGAACTGCAGTATGGTAGTGACCCATGTTGAAATAGGTGAAACCATCTTAGATCAGGAAAGGTGGTAAAGAGAATGAAATGACAGATCCAGTAACTATTTTGTTTGTCCCTGTTGATGCTGTTTTTCTTTAATGTCTCCTTTCAATGATTTTGACAAGGGAGATGAATCAGTATTGTCATCTTTCAATTCATCCTTGAAATAGCTTGTTTGAGGGTATACTTGGGCTACCAGGGTGGCTGGACCCCTATACTGGTGGAGCTTTTTTCTACTAATGATGTTGGTGGGGGGTGCTATTGACCAGGTAGTCAACAAATCTGAGCATTAACAATTGGCTTAGTCGCTATAGTACCAGTTAATCCTTTTGGTTATGTGCCCTATAATGTCCTGTACACTGTAATAGCATGAAATGTTATTAATAATATACAGAGTAGTTTTCAACTTGGCTTTCCCCAGCCACTCAAAAGTAGCAGGAAAACATGCAGCAAATGTTACCCCATCCTGTGTTTGAAGGATAACTACATGCGATAGGAAGTGAAGATGCTAAGGCTTCTTTTCAGAGGCAACGACACATGTGCTGTAACACCTAGTTTTCCCTTCTGCTAATATGTTTTTTCCATACCACTGCTTAACAAGGCATCTTATCTTCTAAACAAGAAGAGGCCTTCTTTATGCCTCTTAAATATGAAGCAGATTGTACCCCAATGACTTCTTCCTTTAAACAGTTCCATGCTGCTGCTTCATTAATTGGTACACAAAAAATGTTACAACCTTCTGTTCTTTATGTTTCAGCCCGCCATCACTATATCCCCATTTCTCTTTGTGCAGAGCCATTTCACCTTGTTTCATTCTCCTCCCTGACGCTGCCCCAAACAGTTTATTGGGGTAGGGGAATAGAAAGAGAGAAGGGGGGGGGGACTGCCTATGTGTTTTTCTTTATGAATTTTTGAGTAAGAATTAATGAAGCCTATACAATTTCTAATAGCCTAGGTTATTTTCATTTGTAAATTGCTAATCTCCTTTTGTTGGCCAGATGAATGCCAATTGACTTCCTTGTATAGTTTTATCTACTCAGCCTCTTGCTCTGTTAGTATCCCAGAAAACTAACAACAGCCTTTTTGGTTATTTTGACAAAAACAAGATACCCTTGTTACACTCTTTCTTTTAAAAAGTATACAAAAGTCCACCAGGGCATTTTTATATAAGGCAAAGGTTACCAAAAACACAGATACACAGAATAAAACAAAACTCAAACAGCTGTTACAACAACTCGGAGACAAGATCTTATGCTATTTTTCCAGATGTACAGGTATCCTTTCAGTATTAACAAGTAGTGTTTTAGAAAGCTCTTTCCACAGTTTCCTTGTCTTTTTAGATATTTTTTTGCCTTTCAAAATCATTCCAGTTACTATAATACTCATTTTTCCTGGAAAAAGAGGGCATGTCCAAGAAACTGTCTGGGCTGAATTTTAAAATATCCTGGTTTTCACCTTAAACCTAAAGGTGCAAATTGGAGATTGGCAGGAAGGAAGAATGTGGAGAAACAGCAGGCTCTTATCCTTTTAGGCTCCATCTACACTGGAGAAATAATGTAATTTGACACCAGTGCTCAAGGCTATATAATCATGGGAGCTGTGGATTTTCAAGGCCTTCACTGACAAAGAGAGCTGGTGCCTCACCAAACTACAATTCCCATGATTCCATAGCATTGAGTCACAACAATTAAAGTGGTGTCAAACTAAATGAATTCTTCAGTGTAGATGCACCCTAAGTCCTCCTAGCAGAGAGCTTGGATTCTTACGGCAGTATGAAATGTTGAAGAGGGGAAGGATAAGAGTAGGGCATTTCCCCTTCACACTTATGGAAAGAGAAGTCCTTGGGGAGGAAGGGAAGACAAGGCAGAGGAAGAGGAGGAGGACAGAAAGAGATAAGGAGGTAGAGGGAAGAAGGGGATCCTTCTTTCTTGGTGTTTTAGCTGGGGGAGTGGCTGGAGTTGAGTTGGCAACCTGTAGGAAGGAGGTGGTGGAAAAAGATAAGAACCAACTAGGTGGGAGCAGTGGCCTGGTTTAGGATTTTTCTTGAGGTATGTCAAGAGGTGATGGAATATTGTGGGATGTCTGAAAGCTAGAGGAGCTACAGACAATAAAGAATGTAATGTCAAAAGGGGAGAGGAGAGAGAAGACAGTTTCTCCTTCCTGGAGAAACAGAAAATATTTAGCATTATGAATGGTGGCAGACCTCCACCCAACTTTCCTATACTTGGAATGGGGGTCTCTGCAGGCCATTTTGAAGGAAAAGGGAAGGTTGTGCATTGAAAAATAGGGAGAGAAATGAGATTAGTCTCTCCCTAACCCAGTGGTTCTCAACCTGGGGGTCCCCAAGTGTTTTGGCCTTCTACTCTCAGAAATCCCAGCCAGTTTACCAATTGTTAAAATTTCTGGGAGTTGAAGGCCAAAACATATGGGGACTCACAGGTTGAGAGCCACTGCTCTAACCCATTGGGATTGAAGGGAGGAGATGTCTGAGACAGGGAAGATGGAAATGGTAATAATGAGGGAGGAGGTTGTCCACATGTAACCCCCGTGCCCCCCAAGAAAGCCTAGTAAGTATCTAGTAACAAACATCACAACTTATATAGTGGGTGTATTTAAAATGCGTGACAACCTGTAGTTTGAAACAGTCAGATGATAAATGTGTCCTTTTTTGCTTTTAAAAATATGGTAACCTAAAAACCAAACATTATGAGAATCTTCCTTTAAAGATAAAGCCATTTACCGTGCTACAGATTTTACTTTCTTATCTTACTTGGTTTTCTGCAGGGAAAATTCAAAGCTCTTGTTGTCATCAACTTGACCTAGTTGTTTTTGTTTAGGAAAAAAACTTAGTAATTAATTAATGGAAAAAATACTCAAGAAGCATCAGTGCTTGCTTAAAGATTATTGCTTTTATCTCATGGCACATTTTTGTATTGTTGGGGAATCACAAGTGGAATAGCGTTGTATTTTACATAATGTTGGGTTTATGAATATCCCTTAAGCAAATTTATTGGAAGCAAGTAGATATTCTAGCCCAGCTGGTTTGAAATATGTGTTGTCGAAGGCTTTCATAGCTGGGATCACAGGGTTGTTGTATGTTTTCCGGGCTGTATGGCCATGTTCTAGAAGTATTCTCTCCTGGCGTTTCGCCCACATCTATTGCAGGCATCCTCACAACCTCTGAGGATGCCTACCATAGATGTGGGCGAAACGGCAAGAGAGAATACTTCTAGAACATGGTCATACAGCCTGGAAAACATACAACAACCCTGGTTTGAAATACATCACCATTGTCCCAGTATTACTATCATAGTGTTTTTGGTTATAATGCACTGTGTGAATTGTAACAACTCTGATTCAGAATTGGTAAATCATCTTTGAAAAGCTACTGTATCTCAACCTTAGCTTCTTTCTGTACAATGGGATAATTATATCAATTCATCAGACAAAACTGTTGTAAAAAGTAGCAAGATGGTATATACAAATCATTTAAGGCATTTAAACTCTGTACAATAATTCAGTATAAAATACAGGCTAGTTGGAAGCTCATCAGCCCCATAGTAGTAGGATGGGTACAGAGTGCATTTCTTGTCATGTTACAGTGACATGAAAGTCAATGCTTCTACATGTGCCAAACAGCTCATGCAAAATGTGAAGCAATCACCTCTGTTAGTGAAGGGAAGGAGGTGGGAAACACAATGGAAATATATAACAACAATTCTGCTAAACCTTTTGAAGTGTTAGACAATCAATCTGTCTGTATGAATTTTATTCTGAATCCCTCTTTAAAATGCATCAAATGTTAGTCTGTACTTCTTTCCTGACAGCATCTGTGAATCTCGGAGGAGACATCTGTTCCACAGCTTCCCAGACACTGTCTGTGTTCACATGAGAAGAGCTTGATCCAAAGGCCTTGCTGGAGTTAAGACTGTATGGAGTTGAAATAAATAGACAGTTTGAGCAGGGTCTTGCAGAGACTGAGTAGCAAAGGCCCTGTGGAGTGAGAGTGTATGGATGCTGCAGGGCCTTTGCTCCTTTTTGTTTTTCTTTTCCTGGGAGGAAAACATTTTTGGATTTGAATCATTCTTCTTAATGCCATTATTTATTTGAAAATGGTTGCACATATATATTAATATAATTACGATCGATCACCAGCACCAAAAATGGTTGCATATGCAAGTTAAGATGCATTTTCATTTGCTTTTTTGATCAAGCTAATCTTCTATACTTGTAATAATGGTTAAGAAAAAATATAAGATGATGTTTGTTTTCCTTCTAGTAATATAGGAAACTAATGTGAGAGGATAGTCTACAAAATAAAAAGCTGATGCACAATCACTGAGCAATGTAAATCTATGGTGCACTTCACATAATTAAAGTGTGAGACTGAGATTTAGATGCATGGAATGGTAGCATGGAAGAATTAGCTCTGCCCAATTTTCTGAAACCGCCCCTTTCCATTCCTTTCCAATTCCAAAGCATGTCACATTCGCTAGGCTTTCCTACTCTCCATGTCGCATTTGTGGAGGAATGAATAAGCGACTTGGGGAGAATGGGAATTCCACCTCCACTAGACCCAATACACACACCAATGTCTAACTCCCTCCCAGTGGACCTGCTGCCTTTTTGAAATGAAAAAAATAATTCCAAGCACTTTTCTCTGAAGAAAATGATGTGTGTATGCAGGTAATTTTAATGAGAGAAAAGAAAAAAAATGTTTGTGCTTCCTGACAACACTATATAACACCGGCTTTCTTAGATGCTCTATAGTGTCTCTTGTCTTTTCTGTCACAATTGTCCCAGAGACCATTTTAAAAGAGTAACACTCTGCAGCTTTGGGTTTTAGAAACAGCTTCAGTAATTGTACTGCTTTCACAAATGCCAGAGGCACATTAAAAATAGGCTGGAGCTGTCTTTAAGGTTATGAAACGGTCTGAATTCACTTCTCGTGAAATTAAATTTAGAGTGGTTTAGACCTTAGAGTGGAATTGTAAACAGTCTTCAGAGATGACATCTTTCTTTACAGGGCATCTATTCATTTATTGTTTCACATCACAAGATAATAATGTGCTCAGTTGTCATAGGTACCATCAATTAGATTCGTACATTTTTGTGTGCTCTTTTTTTTCTTGAAGCCACAACACTTTATAGGCATGACCTCAAGATGTTTCTACACTGTAGAATTAATACAGTTTAATGCCGCTTGGCATCACTTTAACTCTGTGGCTCTCAACCTGGGATCTCCAGATGTTTTGGGCCTCCAACTCCCAGAAATCCCAACAGCTGGTAAACTGGGTGGGATTTCTGGGAGTTGTAGGCCAAAAACGTCTGGGGACCCCAGGTTGACAAATATTGCAAACTGCTATGGCTCAATGCTATGGAATCAAATGAGTTGTAGTTTTACAAGGTCTTTAGCCAACTCTACCAAAGAGTGCTAATGCCTTGCCAAACCAGCATTCCATAGCATTGTGTTTTGGGCATAATATTTGAGTTTCAACTATATATCAGCATGACAAGTTTTAATTATTTGTTTCATTTAATCACATCTTTCAAAGTGTCTTCTGAAAGCTCCACTTCCTCTGTTTACTTCTTATTATTAAGTATGACCTTCAAAAATATTCTCAGGCATTGATTCCCAAACTTTGTTCCTCCAGGTGTTTTGGTCTTTAGATCCTATCATTCCTAACAGCTGGTAAGCTGGCTAGGGTTTCTGGGAGTTGACATCCGAAACAACTGGTGGGCCAAAGGTTGGCAACTACTGCTCTAAGCTTGTCTTATAAAATTTAATCCAGTATTGCTCAAAATTAGAATAGACCTATTGACTTGGTGGAATTGATGTGCTTCAATGGCATTACCTAATCTGTACTAACAATTGGAACAGAAATCTAGTCATTTAAAAAATAAAATGCTCTCAGGCCAAACAGGAGAGTTCAACACCATGTTCTCCTTTGGAATCCTCCCCATTCGTTTTCACTATTAAGGAGTGGTGATGATAAAATATCTAATTAAAGAAATAAAATAAATATTTGGTATATGTGATGGTGTACATAAGAATTTTCTTTGCACACATAAAGGGCAAACATCATCATATACATAATTTCACTTTGTCTTCATCCATCTGCCTCTCCCTCCTTCCCTCTCATGCATATTTCTTGTGTATTTCTGGACATACTACAGGGGATTTTTAGAGTATCTGCATCAGTGCTTTAAGGCCTGATGCTATTGGTTTTATTTATTTTCATTTTCATTAGTTGCTGTAAGGTAAAGGTAAAGGTTTTCCCCTGACATTAGGTCTAGTTGTGTCTGACTCTTGGTGTTGATGCTCATCTCCATTTCTAAGCTGAAGAGCTGGCGTTGTCCATAGACATTTCCATGATCATGTGGCTGGCATGACTACATGGAGAGCCGTTACCTTCCCGCTATTGATCTACTTACATTTCCATGTTTTCGAACTGATAGGTTGGCAGAAGCTGGGGCTAACAGTGGGAGCTCACCCCACTCCCCGTATTTGAACCGCCAACATTTCGTTCAGCAAGTTCAGCAGCTGAGCGGTTTAACCGGTTGTGCCACCAGGAGTTCTAATTTTGTTTTTGTTTTCACATAATTGTTATGGTATTAAATCTTGTTAATTTCCAGAGGATATCAATTGCTGAGTAAAATCTAAATATTGCCAAAATGTAAATTCATACATAAAGTGGGTATAAATCATATATTTCAGCATGAGCAGGTACATGTGTTCCACTATGATACATGGAAAGAAGGTATAGCTTTCAAAGCAGTAGCCTTTATTTACAACTTTTACCTTCAAACACCAAACTTTTTTTAACTTTTTTAAAGTATATGATCCCTTTGGTGCATCACATCTGACATACCATGTATCTGCCTCCTGTGACCTGAACACACTACCCTGAAAGCTTCATCAATTTTAGTCCAGCTCTAATCTAGATCCAAAGCTACTGTAGATCCTTACAATGTAGCCCAACAAGCAGAGGTGATGTATTTACGTGCTCTTAACCTCCACAAATTCAATTGCACAAGTAAATGCATCAAAGTTTGTTACACTATATTTTTTTATGAAAATGGTATCCAATTGCATTTTCTGCTTAACATGCAGCATTTTCTGTAATTTCTTATTTTGCGCCTTATTGTTACATTTCCTCACTCACAATAAAATTGAACTTTAAAAAAAACATTGTATCCTGTAAGCGCCAAATGCTTTCCTGTTTTGTTTGTTTGTTTGTTTGTTTTTTGGTCTATCTTTAATGAAATTTAGACAAAACACTCATGGTTGGGAAGGAATGGGCAAGGGAATCAGTGTGCATGCTTAACTAACCTGGGAGGATACATACATACATACATACATACATACATACATACATACATACATACATACATACATATTTAGCATAGAAATTCATTGAGGATAAGACAGATAGCAGATATACTGTACTTGTGACCAGAACTTAGAGCTAACTTGCAGACCCTCAGAATATTTATCCCCACTGTATCTTGTATCTGTAACTAAGAAAGGCACAAATAAGTCCTGTGCAAATAATTATGTTGAATCAGCTTATGCCTAACATTTGTATATAGTTGTCTAATTGAATTGAGTGTCTAATCCCAGGATTCATTATCTGTTTCCCTATCTAAGTCCTTCCTCTCCATTTATGTTTAGCACCCATCTGTCTCTCTTCCAAATGGTCAACTGTAGTCCTCTAAAAGGCTGCAGATTGGCCTCCCAAACCAGTATCACAGCACAGCATTTTTTCCAATAAGGTGGCATTGGAATCCAGACCTGCTTTTGTCACTGAATGAAAAGAGTTTAAAAGAAGGCTTCTTAAGGGTATGAAGAGAAGCAAAAGTTGTTCTAACCCTCTTTGGCAGAGATACTGGGGGTGGAGGTGGGGGGAAAATAGCAGTATAGTATTCATTCACGTAGCAAGGCAGTCTTTTATACAAGTCAATGTAAAGCAATAAAAAAGATCAGTAAAAGCTCTTGATGGAAGCTATTGATAGAAAAATTCTTTCTGCCCAAAAGATTATAAACTGCGTTATCTGAAGATGGATTTGTTTTAATTTGTCATTGATGTATTTGATACCTGGTAGGATCAAAGAAAACAGAATCAAAGAGAGAAATACAAGCAGTACTGGTTCCCTGAATATTGGCCTCTTTTATGGATATAAAATCTCAGGACTGGAGTGCTCAAATTTATTTGTACTGATGTTTGTTTAAAGATCAATATTAAATAAATTGGTCTGGAAGCTATAGTCATAAAGCAGCTGTCGGACTAATGTAATCCCACAATGCTATTTTGTCTACTGCTTGAAACCTGGTTAGCTGTGTACTTCTAATAATGTGAAATCTAGTGAAAAAGAAAATAACTGAACTGGATTTTCAGCGCTTGGATTATTCTCTAAAGCCAACATAGACTTGCCTTAAAAGTGACATAATGTTTCTAATTTCTATGGAATTCTTAAATCCTATATATCTGTTTTAGTAACTGCTTCAATAGAAATAGTGATAAATGCAGTAGCTTCTTAATGCATTCACTTTTGTTTACTCTGGAATGTGCTAAATGAACACTTATTTTGTATTCCTTGTGTGAAATTGTGTGTACGCTGCATCTTACTTGGATTTGCTTGGCACCCTCTTATCTGTGCTTTCAGCACAATTTCTTCTCACTGTTCTCCCCTCTCACCGTCATAAAGTTGATAATGCAGTACATTTGATTTCATCATAGCCCTACATACTGGGGAGCCGTGGTGGCGCAATGGGTTAAACCAGTGGTTCTCAACCTGTGGGTCCCCAGGTGTTTTGGCCTACAACTCCCAGAAATCCCAGCTAGTTTACCAGCTGTTAGAATTTCTGGGAGTTGAAGGCCAAAACATCTGGGGGCCCACAGGTTGAGAACCACTAAGTTAAACCCTTGTGCCTGCTGAACTACTGACCTGACGGTTGGGTTGCTGACCTGAAGGTCGCCAGTTCAAATCCATGAGATGGGGTGAGCTCCCATCTGTCAGCTCTAGCTTGCGGGGACATGAGATAAGCCTCCCAGCTAACACATCCAGGCATCCCCTAGGCAACGTCTCTGTAGATGGCAAATTCTCTCACTCTAAAAGCAACTTGCAGTATGTTCTCAAGTCATTTCTGACACAATAAAAAAAATTAAAGCCCTACATACCTAATCAGGTATAATTTAAGGGCAAAGGAAAGAAAATGTAAAGTAAGGTCATTGCATCCTAGACTGGCCATATCGATTCTTTCAGTCATCCAAGAATATGAAGGCAAGCAAAGCCTATTCATGATTAAAATGTTTGCTTCTTTTGCAGTTATCTTTGAAAGAATACAGAACAGTGAGGTGATGGTGGTTTTTTATTTTGAAAATCCCCTTCCTTTTTAGTTCAGATTTAGCTCAGAAAGACTGCTGCAACCACTGTCATGAGATGTCTTAATACTATACAATAAATACTATTGGAGCTGCTTTTGAAATGAATCTAGTGAGCCATGTTCAGTGTATTTTTTAAGATCTCATTTGTGAATTATGTTCAACCATTTGTTACTTCTACACAGATCAATAGCTATCACAGCAGAACCTGTAGTTGCAGTTTTTCTAAGAAAAGGTACACATCTGTATTGGCATAAAATGTACCCTACACATGTGCAGGAATTGTTAATTGTTTGATCAGAATGGCAAATAATAGCATCAGCCGTGAGTAATGCAAGGGGAAACCCTTCTCTATGCTATATGAACAATCTGAATAGTTGGTGATTGTTAAGAAAATCTCGTTCTTATTGTGCTTTTTCATTTAATATCAGTACTCATAACAAAAGCTGTATGAAGTGGGGTGAAATTAGGGTTGTATCCTTCCAGCTGTTATTTAATATCTCTCTGATTTCGCATGATTCACTTTGAGCTTCATTGACCTCATCCTGCATTTACCAGCAAAGAAAGAACTCAGAATTCATCTTTTGGGTGCCAGAATCTGACATCCCAATGCAAGCACTGAGAATCTAATGACAGGTATTTTATAAATAATAATAGCCTCCAAATGCCATATCCAAAGATGTCAGAAGCAGAGTTCAAAAATCTTACAGAAATCCCAAACTCTATTGTACCATGAGACTTCGCACTAAGAAAATCTGAATAGTGTAGGAGTTTATGCATTTGAGAAGCTGTCAGAAAACCTCTGAACCAAACATGTGATTTGCTTGTACATTACAGACTGGTTTATCTAAAGATCTCAGGGGACACCTGAAATGTTCAGATAAACAGTTTCAGATGAATGAGAAAGTGAGGTGGTGGCCAAGGAAAAGAGTGCACTTCAAGGTTCCAAGCCCTTGAGAGCACTAAAGAGATACCAGTGTCAATGCATTGCATCCTGATTTGGGAAACCTTTAGTATAAAGGTAAAAAGCTGCAACCTTTCACAGATCATTGACTAGTTCTTTTCTTTGAAACGGGCAGCCCTGCGCTCCCTTAACTAATCGCACACTCAGGAAAATCTCATCTGACCATTTAAGGGTTATGCTCAGTTGAAGCTTTGTAAATTTAAAGCACTGAGAAATCAGTCAGCAATTTTAAACAGTCTACTCTCAGGAGGCATAACCAAATTTTGTATAAACAAGTGACCTACATCCAGGAAAGGTCACTTAGGAGTCTGAACAAAGTATGCTAACTTCAATGCCATTCTAAAATGGATCACTCTAAAAAAATTGCTTCCTAGAATCATCTGCAACCTTCATACTAGATTGTCCACTTAACAAATGCCATTCATTTACCCTGACAAATACATTTGAAGGCCCACAGGGAGGAACACAGCTTGTGAGATGAGGAGCATGGAAACATCAGGCAATGAAAGAGTTAAACATCCCTTTTGTTTACTTATGTCTGAATGCAGTGTTTTTCCAAACAGTGTTTCTGTGGTAGACTGACATAGTAGTGTATACATTCATCTATAGCAGTGGTTCTCAACCTTCCTAATGCCACGGCCCTTTAATACAGTTCCTCATGTTGTGGTGACCCCCAACCATAAAATTATTTTTATTGCTATTCCACAACTATAATTTTCAGGATAATTTTTCAGGATATTCAGGATGTATTTTCATTCACTGGACAAAATTTGGTGCAAACACCCAATATACTCAAATTTGAATAATTGGGAGGGGGGTGATTTTATCATTTGGGAGTTGTAGTTGCTGGGATTTATGGTTCACCTGCAACCAAAGAGCATTCTGAACTCCCACCAACGATGGTGGGCATTGAGTTTTGAGGTCGTAGATCACCTACATCCAGAGAGTACTGTAGACTCAAACAATGATGGATCTGGACCAAACTTGGCAAAAATACTAAATATGCCCAAATTTGAACACTGGTGGAGTTTGGGAAAAATAGGCCTTGACATTTGGGAGTTGTAGTTGCTGGGATTTATACAATCAAAGTACCCCTTGAACCCCACCAATGATAGAATTGGGCCAAACTCCCCACACAGAACTCCCATGACTAACAGAAAATCCTGGTCTCTGGTGACCCCTCTGACATCCCCTCGTGACCCCCCCCCAGGGGTCCCGACCCCCAGGTTGAAAAACGCTGATCCATAGCATGTAGTTGAACCTAAATCATTGTAATTTTATTCACACAGAAGTATCTATGACTTCAAGAAGAACATTAAGGGAACATAACCTGGAATTATTCAAATTGGTTTTTTTAATCTTATTAATATAAAGATTCTGTGGTGTTGGCATGATTCTTTTGTCATAAACATTTAAATTCAGTTTCTGATCTCAACTAAAGAAAACTCACTGAACTAGGATTCAGTAAATCAACACATGTGTAAGTTCTACCAATTTAGTAAATTAAGACCCCTTCTACACTGCCATATAATCCAGATTACCAAATCAAATAATCCACATGATCTGCTTTGAACTGGATTATATGAGTCTACACTGCCATATAATCCAGTTCAAAACAAATAATCTGGATTTTTTTATGGCAGTGTAGAAGGGTTCTTTGGACTTCCATGTAGCTTTTTTGTAATGCTGAGAATCAAATACAGACTGGCCTCAATCAAATGGCAAGGAACCCATCCTAAACAGGCAACCTGATGATAGTCTCATCAAAACCAATGTGAACTGCTCATAAATAGATCTAAAAAAATCTATATAAATGTACCCATGCTCATAATTTGAGATTTGGAATACAGGCTCTTGTCCTCCTTTATCCTGCTCTTTCACAAGCACTCAGGAAAGTTACTACAAGTGTTCTCTAGCATCTCCTGTCTTCTCCAGTCTTTTTGCCCACCAGATTGAAATTGCAAAGGAGACAACTTTGACTTTTCTCCATTGTTTTTCTCCCTTTGAAGCTGCTTGTTAGCACAAAAGGCAGCTTTAGGATGGGATTTATTTTGTTAGAAAATAGTGTGTAATAACACTTAGTCTATTTCTGTTGGGTTTATTGAGATTGATGGGGGGTCAGACCTATGTATACTACTTTAAGAACATTAGGGATTCACCTTGAAAGTGACAGAGGAGAGGAGAGAGATAAATGTAACCAGAGTTAGTCTGATTGGAATGCTTCTTTATGTTTAGCCATTAAAACGAGCCCCCAGTTGCGCAATGAGTTAAACCCTTGTGCGGCAGGACTGCTGATTGAAAGATCGGTGGGGAATGGGGTGAGCTCCTGTCTGTCAGCTCCAGCTTCCCATATGGGGACATGAGAGAAGTCTTCCACAGGATGTAAAACATCTGGATGTCCCCTGGGCAACATCCTTGCAGACAGCCAATTCTCTCACACCAGAAGCAAATTGCAGTTTCTCAAATCACTCCTGATATGAAAAAAGCAATAAAGATGGAGGACCTAATGTGTGGATAGGAAGGGGGCACAAGGATTAAATATTTTGAGAATGGGGAGTCTTCAGAATCATATTGTCAGTCTCAAAGTGGAATGAAGTGAAGAAACCATGTTTAGTTGGAACTTTGTATATCCTGTCAAAAGCTACTTTATTTATTTATTGTGTCAGAAGCGAATTGAGACTACAGTTACAATGTATAAAAACCACAAAGTTTAAAAAGTGGTATGATACTAAGTTTCCTTTGACCAGAAGCTGGCCACTTCAAATGCCTCTGGTGTCGCTGTAAGAAAGTCCTCCATTGTACATGTGGCAGGGCTCAGACTGCATTGTAGTAAGTAGTCTATGGTTTGGTTTTCTCCACACTCACATGTGGACTCCACTTTGTAGCCCCATATCGTAAGATTGGCTGTGCATCTCGTAGTACCAGAGTGCAGTCTATTCAGTGCCTTCCAAGTCACCCAGTCTTCTGGGATGGAGTTTTGCATCCGGCATCAGCCACTGATTGAAGTTCTGGGTTTTAATCTGCAAATTTTGGACTCTTGCTTGCTGAGGTGTTCCTGCAAGTATCTCTGTAGATCTTAGAAAGCTACGTATTTCTTGATAAACTACTGCCCCCTCTTTATAAAATACTTTCATTATTATAGTACAAACCCTGTATTCACAGGCCTTGTATCTGTGATTTCAATAAAGCATGTCAGAAAGAAATATTTTCTATCTAGGCATTTTTGAGGTTTTCCAACATGATTTTATAGTATGCTTCCATCGGAGGACAGCCATAAGTAACACTGGAAAAACTAGAAATGTAGAGAAGTGGTCTCTCTAGATAAGTGGTTCCCAAACTTATTTGGCCTGCCGCCTCCTTTCCAGAAAAAATATGACTCAGCGCCCTCTGTGTCCCAACAAGAGCCCCAGGAGAAGTATAAATGCTCAGCCCTATCTTGGGCTCTTGGGAAGAAGCCACACCCACTCCTCTGGCCTCGCCCCGTGTCCTAATAGGTGCCATCACCGCCCCCTGGATCGCTCCAATGCCCATCGGGGGGCAGTAGCGCCCACTTTGGGAATCACTGTTCTAGATCATAGAATCATAGAATCATAGAATTGGAAGAGACCTCATGGGCCATTCAGTCCAACCCCCTGCCAAGAAGCCGGAAATCACAGTCAAAGCACCCCCGACAGATGGCCAGTGGTTGCCAACCTTTGAACCTCCAGGTCTTTTAGATTTCAACTCCCAGAAATCCCAGTCATCTTACCAACTGCTAGGAATTGTGGGACCTGAAGTCTAAAACACCTGGAGGCGCAAAGGTTAGGAACCACTGCTCTAGATCCAACAATGTGGTATAGGATCCCACCAGAATTTAACCATAGAGTTGCACTGAAGGACCTAGAAATACTAGCCACTTTCTAGGCCTTCCAGCACTATTCTTATGCTTCCACTAGAAGTTAGTCATTTCACTTGGACGTTTCCACACAAAGTCCAGGAATGTGTTCCCATAGATATGGGGATCATAATGTACATGATCATAATTATTTTGTGTTCCAACTGGGGAAACCATAGCCATTTTCAATGAAATCTCAACCATTACATTCTAAAGATCTTTAACCCGTCAAAACAGAAACTTGTTGCCTTCAAGAGTAAAGATGTACATTGTTGTGGCTGATGTTATCTTTCAAGCCATCTCCGTCTTATGGCAATCCTAAATCAAACTTATCACAAGATTTGGCCGTTTGCCTTCCTCTAAGACTAAATGAGTATGACTTGCCCAAGGTCACCCAGTGGGTTTCCATGGCTGAGCAGGGGTTTGCACTCCCGTCTCCCAGTTCCTAGACAAACACTCAAACCACTACAACATGCTGGCTCTATACTGGACTTCTCTTCCCAGTAACTGAACCAAATATATTGGTTTAACTAACAAGGTTGCTGCTGCAAATCTAGCACAATTTAAATGAATGCAAACGAAGAGAGATGGTCTTCCACATTTCTAGATGTGCAACTGCATCTTTTCTATATGTATTGTGCATTTTCTTAACAAAGAGATAAAAGTTAAAGATGATAGGTAGCTGATTGTGCTGAATTATTACTCCAAGATAGATTCATCAAATCTCCCAGCTGTATAAGACAGGGTTTACTAATGAAGTTCCCTATCAAAAAGAAAAGCCTAATTTTGATTTGGCTTAGGTAATGAACTTCTTTTTCCTGGTGTGATTATCTGCATGGGGTGGCTAAAAGAGTAGCAAGAGAGAGTGCGCTCACAGAAGCATTATGCAAAATGTCTTTTGTCTCTTTTTGATGGGATATATTAAATTTTCAATGTAGTCTATGTAATATAAAATTATGATAATGACTTTTGGCCCACTGTGAAGGCAGCTTGCTGGTCCTGAGCTGTGTGTCTGGCTTGAGCACTAGGATACACTGTGGGGGTTGCCTTTTCTATTAACAAACCTCTAGATACCTAATGATGAATTTTCTTTCACCAAATGTTCTCCTTTTGTCTAAAATACAAGCATTTTCTAAATTGCTTTTGAGAAAAACAAGAGAGGCAGGGAGGTCTGTGGCACTGACAGGGGATACTGGAACAAAGCAAGTAATTCAGCGAGCATTCTTGTAATTATAAGCCAACCACAAGGTTATTTCAATGGTGAAAATATTTACTGTTTTGCTGTTGGAAGTAGTTGTGTTGCACTAGTGAAAGCACAATGGAATGGTTTGCTTTTAAAATATCCATTTAAATTTAACAAGAGCCCAGAGATATACCGTCATCTTAAATCCTTGCAGAGAGTATTTTTCTTTCATTGATTAATGATTTGTGAGCATGTTGGTTAATTTGAAAGTTCACTGTCAAAACTGAATTTTTTTTTCATACCAATAAATGTCTCACTACTGCTGCTGCTCAGTCGTTTAGTCGTCTCCGACTCTTCATGACCTCATGGACCAATCCAACTACATTTGTGCTCAATTTGATCCAAACATTGTATTGATGATAATTATTTGCTAGTCACATTCATATCCATTGTGTTGTTTCAGTCTGGCATTAGAAGGTAGTGTATTCAGTCCACCCTGCACAAAACCTGCAAAGTCAAATGAAGTCTCAAAAGTGTAGTAATTGTTGTTCCTAAAAACAAGTTAGCTGTTGATGGTGACAGAACCCAAAAGTAACTAAGGACCTCAATCAAACTAGAGCTTGGATCCACTTTAAATCCACTTTAGGGAAGGGGCTTTAAACAGCTCAGCCAAACAAGTCCTGGGTCTCACCAAACTACAAACGCTAGAATTCTGCAGGAGGCAGAAACCATATTTAAAGTGGATTCATGCTCTAGTGTGATGAGACAGTGAGGAGCCAAACTCAGGTTACTTTTTAGTCATTGGCATTTCTTTCATTTTCCCTTTCCTCTGAAACAAAAGTAAGGCATACATGATATTCAATTAACAACAAGAAGAAGAACATACCTTCATATCTCGTATATCAGCAACTGGCAGAATCCTGTTGGAGAGC
Organism: Anolis carolinensis; assembly: GCF_035594765.1. Classification (NCBI taxonomy): domain Eukaryota; kingdom Metazoa; phylum Chordata; class Lepidosauria; order Squamata; family Anolidae; genus Anolis; species Anolis carolinensis. Next base: position 55,803,541 of record NC_085844.1, read on the forward strand.
TGTGTGCTTGTCAGTGAATTTGCATCTGTCGGAAATAAAATTGTGGAGATACAGAACATCTCTATGCATAGAAAGTTGCTGTTCTTTATACCTCACCTCTCTCCAAAAATGGGACTGAGGGCAGCTAAAAATTAAAAAATACAGATTTTTTAAATCGTGTCAGAAGCAGCTTGAGAATATAGTGGAAGCTGCTTCTGGTGTGGGAGAATTTGCCGTCTACAGAGACGTTGCCCAGGGGATGCCCAGATGTGTTGCTGGGAGGCGTCTTTCATGTCCCCGCAAGCTAGAGCTGACAGATGGAAGCTCACCCCATTTCGCAGATTCAAACCGGCAGCCTTCAGGTTAGCAACGCAAGTTAGCAGTTCAGCTGGCACAAAGATTTAACCCATTGCGCCACTGCAACTAACGGCATACAAAAAGCTGAACATTAAAATAGAGTTAAACTATTGACATTAAAATAATTTAAAAATAAATTTAAGAAAATAAAATAGTATTAAAAGATTTTTAAAAACAATGGAACAGCACCTCAGTCCATTCTTTAAAAAACTACTTTTTAAAAGATTTCCCAAATTAACAACCTTTACCTACCAATGGATGAACATCAGGGAGAGCATTCATGATTCCCAGGAAATTGAGGTCCAGAGTATGGAGACAGCCACCAAGAAGGCTGTCTCTTGCGTCCCCTCCAACGGACATCTTTAAAACCACACTAAATAATTTCTGAACCATATCTTAAATCAAAATTAGTATATAAGTTTTTATGAAGCTGCTGGGGTGCAGTGCATATGAAATTGAATGGAGGATACTAAAATTGAGTTTTGACCGAAGCACTGTGGATGAATGGTTTCTGAGTCCATGAATTGAAAGAATTGCCAGCTCTGGATGGGACTCTGTCCTTCTGAAGCAACAGATTCATTAAAGTACTCTGGGATCCATTGCTTTTATTGGAATGTCATGAGAATTCTTTTGGCTACAAAGACCAACTTCTAGCCGGTTGGACCTACACTGCCATACAATGCAGTTTCATAACTGCATTAACTGGATTATATGGCAATGTAGACTCATATAATCCAGTTCAATGCAATTAATCTGCATTCTGAAACTGCATCATATGGCAGTGTAGATCCAGCCTTAGTCGACCATGAAAACTGTTCCTGGTCACAGGTAGGTTTGCCATATTGATGAACATATTGATGACTTTGAGATCAGAATAAAATGAAGAGAAAGGCTGTGTTACTGACTGAAGTTGCATTCTGCATACCTGTGCTAAAGAATCCATACCAGATGCTAATGGGATGTTGAGCTAGGGTTCAATTGGTGTTAGTATACAATGCATAATATTTAGAAGAAGGTTACTTAAAGCAATGTCTCCCTTATCCCACACTCCCCAGCTTCACTGTGAGACCACTATAAGTTTCTGTTTCCCGTTGATACAGAAAACAAGCCTTAACTTCTTTGGTGCCCATTATGTAGAATGACTGCAGCTTTGTGGTACATGTTTTAGACTTTCTCCATCTATGAGCTGCATTACTGTGTTTTTACTCTATTGATTGTTCTGTAGTTTATGGTGTTGTTTTAAACTGCTTCAAGATTTCTGCATATGAAGAGCATTATGAAACTGTTTCTAACCTATAAATCATAAATAATGATTAAACCAATAGGAACAGAACCGAGCTGGTATGAAGTCAGCAGAAACATTACTGTTACCCATAAAGTGATGACTATTTTTGTTGATATGTTTCATCTTGTGAATTATTATTTTGTGAAGTTCAGGAAGACTAAATTATCTGATTTTCATGAGTATAAACATGTTTAGCAGTGAGTCACTTTCAACTGCAAATATTGCTATGTTTTAAAATGTGAACATTTCTACTAGTTAGAATTATTCCTAGAGGTATCCCATGGATACAAATATAGGTTTTGTGTTTACTATTTTAAAAATGCCATCAGGGAAGTAGTATAATCACAAGTGGCATTTGATTGTGTAGGCAAGGCACCTTGAAATAATAAATTCATAGAGGAAATGTTTGACAGTTGAATGTCCAGAGTATATAATGGAGGTTGTGCTCTTGTCGTGATATTGTATGCATGTGAAATAAATTTTCATTTCACCTTATTCCTTATGGTCAAAATAGTTAACATTCTTTTTGTCAATTCCCAGTTGCTCCCATATACTATACTATTTCTATCATAAAGCACAGCATTATTTGAAGGGGCGAGAAGTATACCGTGTCACACTCCAAAATATCTTGTTTTTTGAGTAGGAAGACCATTATTGGCAGCCACTTCTAGGATTCTCTTTTTGTTTTTTAATCCTTAATTCTGCATCTGCATTTTATCAGCTGGACCAGACAGCACCAGATGAGCATACACTTCACTGTTCAGAGCATTTAGGAATCTGGGCACATTAGCTGTCTATATCTGTTGGAGGACCATTTTAAAGTAAGCTGAAAGTTGCTATGCAGAAGTTTGTCCGTATCCAAAGAAGCAACATTTTAAATCTGGATTTATTATGTTTTATTGTATATTTTTAGGTAGAAAAAGGACACATATATAACACAATTTTCCATTTTAAAATGAAGAACACCTCTCTTTTCAAACTTCAGTATGGACATTTTATTATTGGCACTTTACAGATAACAGAGATTACATATATTGAAACAAGCCTGAAATTCGACAAGAGCAGCTTGTTAAATTAGACAAGCAGAGTATAAGTGTTATGCATGACTACACTGTAATGCAAACAGGTGGGGACAAAAAAAGGATAGATAAGTTAATAACGATAAAAACAAAGATAGAAGAGGACATGTCTGTTACACAAGCTATTTCTCTCCTATTAGTACAACATTTTAGCCCATGGGATAGGTAATGATCCCATTCTTTATAATTCTCAATTGAGGTTGTTGTTGTTGTTTGTATGCTGCATTTTCTCTCCAAAAAGAGACTCAAGGCAACTGATGGAATAGGATAGAGATGGTAAATGGTACTAAATTTGGAGGGTAGAAATGCATGATAGCACCATTACTCCATGGATACTGTGTGGTCCATACTCCTTCCTCCACAGCCATTATATTCTTCTGTTCTAATTGATTGGCTGACCTGTGACATTTAATTGCATTGTATCATAGTAAGAGTATTTCACATATATTTGTCTTTAGCCAATTTAGTATGTGTTCAAATAACAATTAATGGAGCACTAGTAGCGCAACGCCAGTACAGAAACCATTTCTGTAATAAAATTCCCTATGCTTATCTTGCTCAGCTGAGCATTTGAAAAAATTTCCCCACCCTGGGCTCCTTTTGTGTATGCTTGCTTAAATTGCAAATTGATTGCATATTTTTAAAGAAAAAAACACTCACATTTTCTGTCAAAATGGGCCATCTCCTCTTTGTTCCTCCTGTTCGTGTATAGAAAGGAAAGGCAGCGTTTATTATCCCACCCAGTTTTATGCATCTTCCAGATGATTTAACTGAACTGGTGCTATTGCGGATATGCTGACTGGCACTTTTCCCATGCTTAATGTGTTAACAAAAGCCAATAGTGTCAGTTTTAACAGTTTTAGTTAAATTCCCATGACACTCTTAACAAACGTTGAAACCTCTGCCATGTCTTACCCTGACAGATTCCCTGCCGTCATTGCACACTTAAAATAAATGTCATCCCCAATCAAAAAGTTCACATCTTTCCTGACAATATAATTTGTTACTTTGTTCCTGTTTTATCTCCCTCAATCCTTCCCTCCCTCCTTCCCTTACTTTTGGCCCAGTAATATAAATGGGGATATTGCTTTCCATGGAGTGTTCTCTGTCACCTTTTATAGTTGTAATAAGTTGAGTGGATGTGAAACAAGGTAAAGGAATAAAATAAAAAGGCCTTTACTTTTATTCAGTGTATAATGATCCCTTTGCTTTAATGTGCTCATGGGAGATAACGCTTATAATTCGTGTTGCTAAACTGAAGTAACTCATATCAATTTAGAAAACTGAGATCAGGGCACATCACAGTGTGCATCAAACATAAGAGTGCGTGGGTGAGCTAATGCCCTTTCCCCATAAGAAATTGAAAGCACTTCATAAGCTTCACTGGAATCCATTCTTCAAAGAGAGCAATAAGGAAAAGTTATCTTCATAATGACTTGACCAAACATATGGCAGTAACATGAACAGTTTTAGGTAAGCAACTTTCCTCTATGTAGTGTTGTGGCATTGTGCTTGTTCAGATATTTGTTATCCTAAGTTAAGGTAAAGGTTTTCCCCTGACATTAAGTCTAGTTATGTCCGACCCTGGAGGTTGTTGCTCATCTCCATGTCCAAGCTGAAGAGTCGCCATTGTCCGTAGATACCTCCAAGGTCATGTGGCTGGCATGACTGCATGGAGCACCATTACTTTCGTGCCGGAGTGGTACATATTGATCTACTCATATTTGCATGTTTTTGAACTGCTAGGTTGGCTGGGGATAACAGTGGGAGTTCACCCCAGTCCCTGGATTCGAACCGCTGACCTTTTGGTCAGCAAGTTCAGCAGCTGAGCGGTTTCACCTGCCGTGCCATCAGGGGCTTCTATATTTGTTCTTCTGGGTATAATGAAAATGTCTAGCTTACTCCTGGATACTAATATGTATTAGATGTGTCATCCTGCCACTGTGTGTTCTGTTACAGTCTGAAAGAAATGTGCTTGACTCCTAATATATATGCGTAGGGTTTTCTATACCAGGTTGGAAACATTAGTGAAGGTTTCCCATTCTGGTGGAGACAATCCCTTGTGCATATATTTTGGCTTGTGTACACTTCATTGAGACTTATACTAAGGACAGAAGTATCTTCACAAAAGTGGAATGTGGCTGGCACATAGCAAGCAAAGGTAATCCACACATTTGCATAATGGGCACAGAAATACACATGGTTTTTTGTGTGTGGGTTGTACAAAAAACCCCACATTATTTCCAAACAATCAGGTGTGGGTTTTGTGCAAAGTTGCTTTTGCACAATGAAAAATCTTCCAGAGATTTGGTTAAAAGAATAGCAATTTTGTACAAAAATGGCCACATGGTTTTTCTGTGCAGTATTTTTGTTGTGCATGATTTCTTTTTGTTTTTTTTTCATAGAAAATTGCAGTCTTGCAGGGGAAAACACATTGTTTTTTAGAAACAGTGTTTTGTGCAGAACTCCACAATTTTTACCCACACACAAAGAATATTTTCCTAAAATACTTCAAGATATATACAATAATACTCCCCGTTGCTGCAATGGGGAGAAGAATGGAAGTTCTTTGCCCCCACTTGCAAGAAGAAATAGTTGAATATTAACACCCCAGTGTGATGTATCTATAGGTCATGGAATTATTATTATTTAGTCTGATTAGTTTATGTTCACCACCAATAAGATCCTCATATAAACATTCAAGCCATCCTGTTTCTTTTAAAGAAAAAAGCCCTATCAAGTTAAAAAACATTGGACCTGCATTTAATCAAGTCTTTTATATTGCATTATAGGTACGATTGGCACTTCTCCCTTTTTTATCCCTCTCCTCTCTCGCCTTATTTCTCTATCACTGAGAGAATAAGAGAGGTGGCTTTCACAGCAGCTGGTTAATTTCCCTGGCTTCACACTACTGTTTAATGATCCGTTTCTCTTGTGCCACCTCTCTCATCTACTGAAAGATAGGTACAAATTGTACCTATAAAAATTATAACACAACTCTGGGTTATCTTTATTTTTTCCAAATTGTGATCACCTGAACTGAGCATTTGTAGTATTTTCTTTCACAAGCTTTCCAATGAAATAGCTGGGACAAGCCATTGTCCACCCACACAAAATGTTTATATGTGAAGATTTTTTTATGGTCTGGGCATTTGGCAGGCTGGCTGTATTTGAGAGGGGAAGATGAACTCCATTGAGATGCCATCAACCACCGTATGGCCACTGAGACAGCTTGCAAGTCACCACATAATGGGTTGAGCTTCTGGCATGGCTCGCTGTTAGAAAGTATATTTCTCTGGACATAGCAGAGGATCAAACAATCACAGAGGCTGTCGCAAGATCTGTCTGTCCATAAAGGCTGCATGAAAAAGATTCTGAAGGGTTGTTGGTTCAAGCGACGCTTATAATGTACATAATAACTTACGTGGATGTACTTCACAAACACATACTCTATTCTGAGAAAAATTCTATTGGAAAATTATAAATTCAGGTTAATGAAACCATTGTTGGTTTATTCCAGTGCAGAAAAGAGAAGCTGACTAATGGAGGAAAGACAGAAGTGCTGTTGTGTCTGGGTGGTGAAAAGTTTGCGAATCTCCAGTAGGTTGATGGGATGAGAAACAATGGAAATACCTGATTTAGAGAAGCCATAGAAAACCCACAGGACAAAAAAAATTGGTTTTCATTATTAAAACTAAACAAATTAAGAAGTCTGTTAGAGCAATTAGTAAACAGAAAATATCTGTGAAATTCATTGAATAAATTGTTCCCCTATGAGTTCTTCTGCCTGCTACATACAAAAAATAAATATCCTGACTTTTTGCAAGAATGCATATTTTTTCAGCTTAGAGTACATCACAATGACATTAACACAGATAAATTATGTCTTTAGATTTTTACCAATTTTGCATAGTGCTAAGATGACTTTAAAACCCATGAGAGTTTTACACCCATGTGTGCACACACACATTTACATACTTCAGTCTGTGTGCATGTATTGAATGATGCATGTGCTGAATGGGAACAAAACAGGAAAGTGAGAATATTTGTTTTTGATTATTGATTTGTTTGATTGGTGCCTTGCATTTTTATACCACTTCTTAAATCACAAAGTGGGAAACAGAATACCAAATGATAAAATGCCTTTTTATATTGTTGAGTAAAATCACAGAACAAATTTAAGTTTAGAAGCATCAAGAGATACAGTCAAGACAGGCCCTCTGTATTGTTCTTGTGTGTAGGGATGAGATTTGTTCTACATCACAGGAGAGATAGCAACAAGTATATGGAGGGATCTATTCCCCTCTAGTTAGGATTGCTGCTCAACTCTTGCATCACTCTATCTCAGCACCTCTGTATTAGTTTTCACATGGAGTAGTATGAAATGAGATAGTAAACTGGATTCTACCACATAAGTGTATGCTGAAGAATATTGTATTGAAGGCTCAACAACAGGAAAAAAATCTGATCAGAAAATGAAAACTACTATATCCGAGAGAAAGAGTTGGTCTCAGTCATATTCTAGCTTCTCTAATGTTTCTGCAATAGGAAATTTTAGAATACTTGGGATATTTAAAAGCAGACACTTTTTGAACTGGGTAATAGTCTATTTGATCCATGGAGCAGCACAGCCTAGTTCTTTGAAACATTTGTGGGCCAATCAATGGAGCACCACTTGGAGTAGAACCACTTCTTTGTGCTGAATGTGTAAATCTAGTCTTTCTGAGCCTTTGCTGCTTGAGAAAGCCATCAGGTCATTTGAAAGGGAAATTTCCTTAATCCTGTACAGTTTCAGCCCATCCCTATTATTTTACATACATTTTCTATCTATCATTAACTCTGTGCAGATCCTTAAGACACAAGTATTATACTATAAATCTAAAAATGTCCAGCAACTGACAAATTTTAGGATTTATAATCTTAAAAAGTAACTTTTCCAAGGTCTGATTCTTTGCCCTCAATCCTCACAAGCAGCCAGGAAAGAGGAAAGAGGAAATAACCAAAACCTAATTGATTTTGGTGGTTGGAGGAATCACTCAAGCACTTTGTGTCCTCTGTAACCTGGGAAAACAGTTCACATTTTAACATAACCCTACAGTTGTTTATACACTGTACAAGAATGTGAAATATAGATTATATAGATTAAAAAGCATCTGAGCAACAAAGGATATTGTTTTGATATATAAATAAAAAATAACCTTCCAAGTGGTTTTCCAGTGATTAAAGTTGCTTTTCCCTTTAATAGCTGTGCTAAGAAACAGGAAATGCAATTTCCTCACACCTTTCCCGAGGCTCTCCAATCAGCCAGGTCCTTTGAGGAGTTCCCTACTGTATATTCCTTCATCAACATGGCATTCCTCGAGAGGCCCACACAGGCTCTGTTAAAATTAGCTGTGCTCCACATTAGTGACAGGAGCTGCCTTGTCCCCAGAGGAGTAGGGTAGTGTGGTGTTGCTTCCTATTGGAGTGAAATCATCTCTCTAATTGCAGAGAGACTTTCCAGTACCTGTTAATTGATAAACACTGCTTGTGGAGCCAAGAAGCAGGTTTTGCACAAACCCTTCCATTGCTCCACATCTGCCCAACAACAGTGACTACTGCCAGTGTTCTTGCTTGCTTCAAAGGGAAAGGCTTCCTTTGTATTACAATGATTTAACAAATAAGACTTGGAGAGAAATGTTGCCCTTACGTAACGTAGGGTTGGGTCCAGGATTTGCTTCCTTCCTCTTCCTCTCTGCTGATATGAAGGGTGTAGCAACTGGATGAAACCATATGGTCTACTACACCAACCCATCTTGAGATACCTGGGCATGTGTCACGGCTCCAACATATTGTGCAAATGGCATTGCTTTTTAAAGCAATATGCCACCACGATATGTCGTTAGTACCAGAGCTGGATTAAAATTATGCTAAATACACTATAGTGAAGTGCCCCAACTAATTATCTGGGAGTGCCTCTGTTTTGTTCCCTGTGTTGGGCTCTTTTAATACTTCTCAAAGCTCGGAACACAGCAGCTGTTCCTTTATTGCATGACATGATAGCAATGGCCATGTTCCCAGTGACAGAGAAATGTGAAGCTTTGATTGCTTGCTTAGCATGAGAAGTGGAATGCTTATTCTCTGTTTTGTGGCTCTGTTCAGGTGTGTCATTAGTAGGAAAGTAGTTACCGTTGCTGCAGTGCATCGTTTAAGTACACTGTTAAAGTGCTTTTTTTCTTATTCAAAATGTACGTATGAATCTAGATAGAGAGAACATGATACAGATTGCATATCTCTTATCCAAAACTGGGACCAGAAGTATTTTGGAGTTCAGATTTTTTTTTGCCATACTTGTATTTGCATATAGGAACATAATGAGATGAGATGTGATCCAAGTCAGAAAATGCAATTGATTTATGTTTCATATATAACTATTTGGGTTGTTGGGTACCAATGCAACAAAGCCCCTCAACTTCATTTAGCTTGGTTATGTTTCCTTTGTTTATTCTAGATTCTAGAGTCTTAAAAATGAATGCAACGTTTTTTTCAAATTGAGAAAACAAGACCAAGCATCATATGCACTATAAATGTTATGAATAGTATAAGGAATAAAAAGGAAACCATAAGCTGATGGGTGAAAGGGTGTAGAAGATGTTCTTTGCCAGGGCTCATTTATTGTAACACCACTAGGTTTTTGAGTCTAGTATACATAGATTTTAGGAGCACAGCAGAGGTCTGCCATATTTTTCTTCCAATAATGTTCCCAGCATTGCACATTTGAGGGTTTTGATTATGTGTCCATCATGTGAACAAACATGTTCACATACACACAAGAACAGAGGCAGGAACACATAACAAAAATTATAAATAGAAACTGTGATCATGACTGAGTATCTGGCCATGGATCAAAAACCAAAATAAAACAAAATAAATAAAAATCCATACAATGAAATCATGTATTAAAGCTACTGCTTCCAGAAACAGAATGAAAGATTCATTGTAAAAAGACAGCAAGAGTTATTTCCTCCTCCTTCTGTCACTTCTGTCCTTTTTATGCATGTTTCTATTACAACTAGCAAGAGGCTGCTGTCATGAGAAAAACAGTAAAAAAAACTGAGTATAGTGAAATAATTTAGCTGATAATTCCCTACTGTATAATTTTATACGCTTCCAGCTAGCTGACCTTGTGGGCTCTTGTCAGGTTGCTAAGGGAAATCCAGCAGGGCTCCTGCTCTGCTCTCCTATTTTTAAAGAAGTATTACAGGGGACGGGAGGATGTTTGTGTCAGCTTAATGATGCACATATTTGATCAAGTGGCACTGTGCAACTCCCATGTTTTAATGCTAGGGATAGTGCACAAAGAGATTGGCTCTTCTACTACTTCCACATTTATCACATTGAATCCTGATCCTGTCAGATCGGTTTTGAAAAACAAGATTAAGGTTAATGGGAGAAAAAAGATTCTTTGAAGAGGGACTTTTAACAAATCTTTGGGTGGTTCACAATGTTCATGGTTATAGAGCAATGGCTCCATTTATAAGAAATGGCTTCAGTCTAAGGAAATGTTATTCATCAGCTCTGTAAAGAGCTTTTTCATCTTGCATCTCACAGTGAATCTATGAAATATCTTCATAGTACAGGCAGTCCCTAAGTTATTAACAAGATAGGTTCTGTAGATTTGTTCTTAAGCTGAATTTGTATGTCATTTGGAACAGGTACATTTTTTAAGTTTAACTCCAGTCACCCACACACAAACACATATAAGCTTTGGACAGCATAGGGAAGGATTAACACCGCCGCCCTGAGTCCCTCCGGGTGAGAAGGGCGGGATAGAAATATTTGAAATAAATAAACACCCCTGTTTTGCTGTCTGTGCCCCTGTTCAGAAAATTTTATCTCACTTTCTGTCCTGATGTTAATTCAGTGGTTCTCAACCTGTGCGTCCCCAGGTGTTTTGGCCTACAACTCCCAGAAATCTCAGCTAGTTTACCAGGATTTCTGGGAGCTGTAGGCCAAAACACCTGGGGACCCACAGGTTGAGAACCACTGCCTAAAGACCATGATCTATCTCATAGAGTTAGGTTATGGATGTAGGCTGTTTTATAAACACACTGGTTTCAGCTGCCTGTGCTGCCTGTTGGTAGATATAAAGAATACTTGGGGCCTCCACATTGTCTCATAGTTGCTATTAATTTTGTAACAGACTTGATGAATGACATTTTTATTATTTTTGAAGCCTCAGGGGAGAGCAAAATCAAACCTGCTCTGAACAAATTTTGCTCCATGATCTCCTTAAGATCACCATAAGTCAGAAGCAACTTGAAGGCACACAACAAGAACAACAACTTAACAAAACAGGGGATGAATAGATTGGGGAAAGAATGACTGAAAAACACAAGTAGCCATAATAAATAGCATCCTAATAGATGCAACACATGTTTTGTGAACACTCTCCAGACTTGTTGGTCTTACGCTCTTAATTGTGTTTGCTGAGAAGACTGGCTGCTTTCCCACCTAATATTTAAGTTACGGGTATTAGATTCTTCACCTTCAATGTTCAATTTATTTAGACTAGTACACTGTCCTGTTATGTAAAGCTCTGGATAGGAAAGAATCCCTTTCCAGAATATGGAGGGAGAAGAGAATTAAATATTATAACAGCTTATGTTAACATCTGGCACCACTTCTAGAAGATATTTTAGTCTGATGCTTGAGACAGTTTGAAGGGAAATGTTCAAAAGCTTATGTTAAACTTCTTTCCCCCACATTGCTGATTCAATCTGAATCATGTTCTCCCAACTTCTTAATTGCAAAGTGGAACTCACTTTGGGAGAGAGTGTATAAATTCAATAACTAACTAAATATACTAACAAACATGATACCAGAAATTTAGTTATGTTTCTGTCTTGCCCTGAGTAGCAATCTATCAGTATCAGTCTTCCAGAAGGTAGCTAGTAATGCTGAAGGCTACAGGTTTGTGTAATTGTACACATTTGTCCAATTGGAATACACCCCAGGTATATTTAAAGATTGGAGTACCTTGTGGTCAGCACTGTGCATCTAAAACCAACCTCAGCAAGCTTTGGAGCATCACTTCCAGGAAACAAATCTTAGTACCCTTTTTAGAGTGATACTTTAAGCAAACATACTCAAGCAAGGTTTTTAAGGTCAACTTTCAGTCCCAATGAGCAGTGTTTATTCTGCCTTCTAGCCTGATTTAGCCTTGTGCAATGCCAGCCAAATGAACTGAACTGTGGAACCCAGATCAACCCAGGTGCCTCTAACCATATTCCAAAGTCCTGGGTTGTTTTCTTTTCTTTTTTTAAGGTTGTTTGTAATGTGTTTGGGCACTGCAGAAGTACTGTGCTCAGGTGCAGCCGTCGCCTTCTGCACCATTTTCTCCATCTTAGAAAAGTTTCCCTGTGCAATGTTTACAGGCAATAATAAACAATTGATTTGCGTCCAAGTTGTTCTTAGGCAATTATAAGGAATTGATCTAACCAGGCTGCGGCTGTGGCACCAAGTGCTTTGCAGCCCTTGTTACCTCTGACCTCATAACAGCAGAACTGACTCATTGGGGAAGAAAAGAAAAAAAACTTGTCCCTCCAGTTGATATTTTAATTTTAAACTTCTAGCAGGTATAGAAAAAAGGGCTGCTGAAATGGTCATTAGAAGAAATGTGGGTTGCATAAGTAAACCATTTGCAAGTTGCTCTGTACTGAACTCTGATAGCCTCCAAACTAGTCATTTCCCTGCCTTCTACTTTTTATTGGTCATAGGCTAAGAGAATAATATCAGGAATTGCATCAGTTGGCTTGCTCTGTATCTCAGCTGTCAGAAGGAGAGTGCACTAATAGTCATGATTAAATGCCATTAATTTGTGGAGCAGAACCAGAGATGCTGGCATTGTTTGGGGGCAGGTCTGGTTAAAATTCAGCAACAGTAGCAAATTATGTCTACTATGGATTAAGTGCAGCCATTTTTGATCCACATTCTTTTGCATGCACTTGAATTGCTGTCAATAAGCTTGTGCCTTATAGGCATCGATTCCTGCAGGCTGTTTGCTAAAGAACAAAAAAGTATTCAATGTTTGAATCTGGGAAAGTATTGTACTTGCAAAAGGCCAGCGTTTGTGGAAATTGGTGACCAAATCAGCCAGGAAATAGATAAATGTACATTTACTTAAGGGAAACTTAAGAGTGTCTTAATTACAGTAGTCTCACTTATCCAAGCTAAACGGGCCGGCAGAAGCTTGGATAAGCGAATATCTTGGATAATAAGGAGGGATTAAGGAAAAGCCTATTAAACATCAAATTAGGTTGTGATTTTACAAATTAAGCACCAAAACATCATGTTATACAACAAATTTGACAGAAAAAGTAGTTCAACACGCAGTAATGTTATCTTGCAATTACTGTATTTATGAATTTAGCACCAAAATATCATGATATATTGAAAACATTGACTACAAAAATGGCTTGGATAATCCAGAGGCTTGGATAAGCGAGGCTTGGATTAGTGAGATTCTACTGTAATGTGTTTTCTTGGAATTCTCTCTATCTCAACTGTTGTTACATTTGTATTTCTCCCTCTCTTTTTATCTGTATTTTATCCATAGGCACAAGTGAAAATACATATGTTCAGTTTTCCTTTAGTTATGTCAGGTTATGATGGCAACCTAAAATCCAAACTTGAGATGTTATACCACCAACATCACTAAATATGTCAGTTTTTTTAAAGTGATATCCCCCTCTATGCAAGCTACATGCAGCACCTGCCCATATCATAGGTTCATAGAGTACTTCAGTGTATGAATCCATTGTTGTCTTCTTTACACCCTCACTTTCTATTGACAGAGAAGTGTGCTTTTCATGTCTTTGGATACCAGAATGTTAATTCACAGTTTCATCCTGGCCTGAGTGGACTAACTATAGAAAAACAAACACATTTCGGCATATTTTGACATGTCGGAAGCTATCAAATTATTTTTGGGTGTAATACAAATTAATTGAAATCATGAATGGAAGTTTTACATTTACTCCCTCATACACAAAGAACTTGGTGGGATAATGTGTAACCCTGAGATTAGTGCCCGCTCATATTTGTAACGGAAGACCACTGTTTTCTGACTGTACTTCTTGAGTGTTTTTTTTTACACTATTATCATATAGCCGTATAAGGACAGAAGGTCAAGAATGTTCTCATGGATGTTGGTTCCATAGCTCCATGAATCATGTGATCAAGGATATAGATCTCCAATGAAGAGAGGATCCCAGTAGTGCAGAGATTCTCTGATAAAAGCCATTACCTTGAATATCATTTACAAATGAGTTGGCAGCCAGCCAATAGGGATTTGGAAAACTAATGTAATGTACTCTGGTTACACTGCATCTTGCATGCAAAAGTTGCTTGTTCACTTCAAGACTCTTACCTTGTATAGATAGTGAACTAACCTTGAGATGACACAAAGGCGTTGATAAACCCAACAGGCAGAGCATGTGCATGCACATTTGCTCAGCATAAATGTAGGGATAGAAGAATCTGCTTGTTTTGCTTTCTAAAGCATTCACAATTTCCTTCAATCTCAAATTAATTTGGTCTCATTGCTGCATTGTTTTGTCAATTTTTTGAAAACTTTGCAAAAAAAATACACATTTTAGTATGCAACTGTACCTAGTATCCACTTTGTTCGAAAGTACTTTTCTTTTTAATATATGTCAGTTGTATACATTTTGTTTAATGTGCCGATTTATGGTTTAAAAACTGATGAGTTACAAAAATAGGTTAAAAGTATGATTGTGTTCCAGTTCATTTATTGATTAAGGAAGTACAAAGAAGATCAATTTGTATTCCATGGAAACTGAAGTTCATCCGGTCTATAGATAAACTTTCCTTTTAAATTCAGAGACGTAACGGGTCTCTTTGTGACCAATGCTACCTGCTCATCCATATAGTCAACTTATAAAAGTACTGGAATGATCTCATAGTTACCAACATTTAAGCAGTTCTCTAGATTTAGGGGCAAATACCTCTCATAGAAATCATTTGGAGTTTGTAGGCATTTCAGATGGAACACAAAGCTGAAAACCTGAAACCTTCTCAATGTTAACATGTTACAGATTATTTGTATCGCCTACTAAATGTTTAGATGTAACTCAAGTTGCACTTACCAGCTTCTATGATACTTACAGCATTTTACAAATTTAAAACTCTGCTTGTGGGAGTTAAATTTCCATATTGCCATTGATTCTTAAAAATCAGCCCTGAGGCGGAGACATCAAAGATCTCCTCCCTCCCTTGAGGGCAGATTCTGCCATTTCAGAAGCAGAGGTCTCAGACTGGATCTGAAAGATTTTGTCCTCAAAGGAATTTGCCTGCTAAGTCCTGTCTCTTCTTTCTCCTCCCCTTTCCCCCCTTCTACAGGGAGCTTTTTTTTCCTGGAAGCTAGATGCCCAGATTAACTAGGTTATAGCCACTTCCGCTAATGTTGCTTTTCTGGTCATATGTAAGATTGCACTTTAGTGTGCATAAAAGGAAGAGCTATGTCTTTGATTTATGATGTTTTGACCATTCAGAGTGGAATGTAGGTCTTTAACACAGATCTGACTACATGCCCAGAGGGAGGGATAGAGTAAATGTATTTACCAGAACTGAGTTATCCTTACAGTTCCAACACTTTCCATTTTTATAATAGTAGGAACTTTCATGTAGTAAGGAGGAAGAGGCAAGTTGTAGATTTGAATTTAATATTGGGAGGAGCTTCTTGAAAGTAAGAATAGTTCAGCAATAGAACTAATTGCCTAGAAAAGTTGTGGGGTCTTCTTCTCTGGACATCTTCAGAAAAAGACTGAAGGGATGCTTTAGATGAGTCGTTGGGGATGCTTTAGATGAGTCGTTCTCAACCTTTGGGTCCACAAGTGTTTTAGCCTCCAACTCCCAGCCAGTTTTTCCAGCTCTTAGGATTTCTGGGAGTTGAAAAACAAAACATATGGGGACCCACAGGTTGAGAACCATTGCTTTAGATGGATCTTCAGCTGGAGCAGCAGGTTGGACTCAATGGTCCATAGGGCACCTTCCAATTCTATGATTCAAAGAGGTATCTTCTCAGTAACTCTGAAGTTATCTAACTCCATACATCTATCAACAGACACCTTGCTATGCCCCTTCACTATTTAATATATAGCAAGACTTCTTGCATTTTCACTTCCTGACTTACCCTTATCTTTTGGAGCAGGTTTATTGCCTCATTGACATGGGAGAGATCAGTCATCATTGTGTTATTCCACTATTGCACATTTTAATCAGTCCAAAATCATGATTATATGAAATTTCAAAAAGTGTGCAGAATATATGGCTTTATTTTTAGCTTAGACTAGATTGTGTTAACGACAAAGGTATCACTTGAATCTCACAAACACAAATAGAAATATAGCATTGCTTGTGTAGTAAAAGAGGACATCCTATAGCAGAATATGATTACTGGTTTGTTGTACTGTTAAAATAGATACTAGTATATTTCTAATATAATCAGTAATAGAAGTGGCCATGTAAATGTGTAAAAAACCCCCTCAAATATGGCAAAATGAACTGATATTATTATTATTATTATTATTATTATTATTATTATTATTATTATTATTATTATTATTATTTCTTGCCCACCTCTCCTCATGGCTTGAGGCGGGTCACATCAATTATACACACATCTACTTAGAATTAAGTTGTCAGAGTTAAAATGAAGACATGTAGGTATCAATTCGTTTGGTTAAAGCAGGGGTCCTCAAACTTTTTAAGCCGAGGGCCGGTCCACAATCCTTCTGACTGTTGAGGGGCCGGATTATCATTTGAAAAAAAATACAAACAAATTCCGATGCACACTGCATATGTCTTATTTGTAGTGCAAAAACAACAACAACAACAACAACGAAAGAACAATACAATATTTAAAAATAAAAACAATTTTAACCAACATACATTTATCAGGATTTCAATGGGAAGTGTGGTCCTGCTTCTGGCCAATGAGATAGTCAAGTTAATTAGGGTTGTTGTTGTTGTTGTTGTGTGCCTTCAAGTCATTTCAGACTTTGGGTGAGCCTAAGTCTAAAATTTATTATTTATTTATTTACTGCATTTATTTACTACATTTGTATCACACCCTTCTCACCCTAAAGGGGACTCAGAATGGCTTACAAATTATATGTACATACAATATATTATATTATTAGCATAGCACAATATTAGCATTATATATTACTATATTGAACTATACCACTATACTGTAATATTATTAGTAATATTATATGTAATATAGAATATATAATCTATATTATTATATGGTATTATTATTAGTGTTATATTGTATTACATTATAATATTATGATCAATATTATATGTATATACAATATATGATATTATAAAACTGAGGGCGGGGGCCAGATAAATGACCTCGGAGGGCCGCATCCGGCCCCCGGGCCTTAGTTTGGGGACCCCTGGGTTAAAGCATACCTTAATTCAGCTTAATTACTTGTTCTTCAGGATTTCATAAAAGCACATCCTTTGCCATTCTGTTTTTATTCAGGTTTCAGCAAAAACTTGGTTGCTAACTTCATTGTGGAAGCCATTACAATCTTTCCATATTTAGAACATATCTTGGTCAGATTACTATGCCACACTTAAGGAGTCATCAATGTGAACCAGATGCTGCAGTGCCTGCAATGTCAAGGATATATAATAAACAAGAACAATAGCATGTTCTTGCCAGCCAAGACATTGAAACATCTGGGAATAATTCTGGATATTATTTTTAATGGTTTTGTCCCCCGAGAGCCAAATAAGGGTCTTGCAAGCTTACTTCATTAATAGCTCGAAAAGACTGTGTAGGACTCATAGGATTAGTTTGGTTTTAAGGAATGACATTGTTTGCCAGGAGGTGGTATAATGTTCCTGTTTCCCTGCCCCAAACACATTTTTTCTCTTTCTTAGGGGTATAGCAGTATCTCAGCATAGGATTTTCAGATTTCGGCTGGCTCTCCATATCTAGCGATTTTGTATCCAGGGGCTCAACCATCCACCACTTGAAAATAACCCACCCTCACCAAAAAAATCCATAAAATCAAACTTTGTTTTTGCCATTTTATATTAGTGACATCATTTTGCTACACTATTGTATATAGTGATACGAACACGTCCACAGATTTTTGTCTCCATTGCGGGTCCTGAAACCAAACCATGGTGGATACCAATGGTCCACAGTTTGTCATATCAAACTACCACTCTTTCTCATAAATTCAAGGAAGTGAGGATGGGTTTGTATTTGAGTTTTCAGATGTAGGGAATTCATTCACAAAATGAAATTATTCATAACACTGAACATGGAAAATAGTTTCAAATATATCACCTGGCTAGAACTCAAGACAGTCATACTAACCACAAGGTTGGTACTGTGTAAACTGAATAAACTATAAACTCTAATACATTGAGTAAATTATACTAGCTGAGTCTTCAAAGTTGTTACATTGTTCTTCAAATTGACTAGGCCACATCTGGACTGAACATTTGTAGTTTCAAACTGGTATTGAACAAACAAACAAATCTTTATTATGGTCGTCATAAGAGAGAGTAGGGTACGGTCTCATAAAACCCTCCCTCTCTTCTGAGACCTCCACGTATCCCGGCGTTGCCCGGCTGGAGCGGCAGCAGAAGCCGAACCTGGCCACCTCTTCCAGGCTCTTGCTGCTGCCGCCGGACTTCACTCTCTCACCTACCTTTCCTTGCTCACTCATCCGGCAGGAGCAGCATTCCTTCTTAGATGGCTACAGGAGCAGAGGCAGCCAGAGCAACATGGCGGGCCTGGAGCAAGGGCCCAGCCGGCACTGGTAGGAAAGGGTTCACTATCTCCCTGAGGCTTGCAAGGGGGAGAAAGGCCACATAACAATTAGAATAATGTTTAAATGTATACCCCAGTTTCCCCATGAAACAGCGAGTCCATGATAAGCGAACCGTAAAGTAGCGGGGAAACACTGTACCCTTGTTTGTATTTCCCTCTCTTTATGCCTTTGCACAGAGGCCCCTATAATTATGTCACCAGCAGTTCTTCATTTCCCAATTTCAGGAACATGGCAAAATTGCAATAGCTACTTCAGAGATTCTATAATATTTACAATCAGGAATGTGAAGAGATTCAGGGCCCATCTACATGGGCCATGTACCTCAAAGCGGTTAAGAAATTTCTCTGTGTTGTACACATGATGCACACGGCTGCCTCAATCCCAACACATGGTAAAGCTGCATAGCACAGATTTGTTCAACATTAGGGAAAAGTTGGGGGAATTCTCCAAAGCTTCTGTGAAGCTTCAGAACAGCTTTGGGAGCATGAATAGTTGAGCTGGTACCAATTTGAAATCAGACCCACTATTCACACAGGTCAGTGTCATCGCCCCTCTTTCTTTGCGCCCTGTGGCATGGGGAAAGGGAGATGGCACTTACCTGTTTTTGCTTTTTCTCATGTAGCAATGGTCACTTTAACACCAGAAGCCAGTGTGTTGGAGTTGTTTGGGTGTTGGACTAAGGGTCTGGAGACCAGGATTCAAATTCCCATTTGGCCATGGAAACCCTCTGAGTGACTTTGGGCAACTTAGACTTGCTCAACCTCAGAAGATGACAAAGACAAAACTCCTTTGAACATATCGTGCGAAGGAAACTCCTGAAAAGGGTCACCATTAAATCTAAAATGACTTGAAGGCAAACAACAACAGACCTAATTTAGCCTGTATAATGTTGTTTTATATTACATAGATAAAGCATTATGATTCTAATTCAACTGTCTTGAGTACATTCTATTGAATCCTAGGATCTGTAGTTTAGAGAGGGCTATCTAGCATTCTCAGCCAAAGAGTATAGCGTCACACCGTTGCAAACTGGGATTCCACTGGATACAGCCATTGCAGTTAAAGTAACGTCATAGTGCTTTAATTATAAAGTATGAAAGGGTTCCTGTTTTTCTATTTCCAGTGAGCTTTTTGCTCACCACAGTGATTCAAAGAATCACACCTAAACTCCGTTTCACTGAAATGGGACTCATTTGCTTATTAAATACCTACTAAAATCAATCACACCAGAAATATTTTTATTTTGTTTCTCGAGCAGAGTGGAGATAATGCTAAGAGAGAGTTATTGCATTGTACACATCTATGTTCTTAGTAGACAAAAATATATGAATAAGACCTTTGTACATTTTACTTTGTCCCAAATTAATGAACAAAGTAGTAATGAGGAAACGGTAGGAGGAAGAGAGCAACTACTATAGTACCTCTCCTCTTGATTTCTGGTAATGTTTAGCTTGAACAAAAAAATAAATGTATGATTTGTTTATTATAGATGAGTGGCATTGTGTAGTGTTAACCACCGAAAACTGAAACTTACAATAAAACGAGCTTTCTTATTTTTTTTGTTTACCCTTCAGGATACTGTTTACCTTATCACTATAGGGGAAGCTCGCATTGTATCCTTTTTAGAAACTGCACTGAGTTCATTCTGTATCTCCGGGTCTTGGACTGGCGTGGCCAATGATGAAATGGGCATGTCAGCCTGGGGTTAAGAAAGCTGTACAGGGAGCTGTTGGACTCATTTTCTCTCCCTCTCGCCCCGCCTGTCTCTTTCTCCCCACCCTTCCTTTCCAAAACAGCTCTCTCTCCCTTCCTCTCTTTCTCGCCCCCTCCTTTTCTTCCTTCCTTCCTTTTTTAGCTGAAATTATCCCCCTTCTCTCCCCCCCATCTAAATTTACTTCACAGCAGATTGTCTTGTAGTAAATCACCAAAAACCCAAATAGCACTAAAGCATTCTGATACAACATTAGCATTTGCTTAACAAGCACAAGATAAACATTAAACAAAGAACTGCATTTCTTTATTAGAGGCTGCAAGATACATAATCCATGAGCACAAGAAACATGGGACCCAGTGGATATGCAGATGTGTGTTATTTCATTGGCGCTGGGCGGCCTTGTTAGAAAAGGTTTTCATCTGAAGGCTTGGGGGTGGATAGTTGACTGTCCCTGGTGGGGCTGTAACTAGATACAGAGACTGTTGCAAGCTAGGCTGGGCTCCCTGGTGGATGCGCTGATTGGACAGCCCGAGGAAAACTTGGGAAGCATCAGGAAGTGAACTCAATCACCTTGGGGATGAGAGGGTAGAGCCAGATGAAGGCATTTGACTTCTTTTGTAACTCCCACTAAGGACAGATTGCCAGTGTGTGATCCAGCCTCTATAACTGCAAATCAGACCCTTTCCCCTATGTCGATTTCATTAGAATGGCCAGCATGGTGCAGCACGAGAAAGGGAGCGAGAGAAGGGGAAAAAAGGTTAGACACAGTAATTTTACAGGCAGGCGGGTACAAAAAAATCTGCATAATTAAGCAGTCAAGGCTGCTAATAGGGGAGTTTATATGCTCTGGGACCAGGCAAGGGCAGCGCATATGGATATAGCACTGGATATTAAATCTACGGCATGCCGACTTACTTTGGGGCCCTTGGAGAGAAGGCTAATTATAGAGAGAGGAATTGTGTTTACTGGTCTGTCTTGGGCAAAGATATGGGAAGAAGAGCAACCAAGTTTTGCAGCTAAACATGAAAATTGTGTTAATAGAGATATCAAGGCGCTGCTTGTAGGTTGTCACATGGCTAACCATGGGAAGTGAGAGAGATGAGATTTACCAAAGAGTAAGCACCATTGAGTACAGTGGGATTTACCTCTGAGTAAACATGCATAATCTTGTCCTGTAATGTCATATACACACTTAGTTAAAAATTTTAAATGATACAGTACTACACATACACTAAGAGAGACTCACAAATATTTGCTGAATAGAAATATATTCATTATTTAAACAGCTGTCATTATATGTGAGCCCAGTTCTTTTGCACAAAGATAAACTGAACAATCTATTCTTACTTAAGTGTTCCTGTTTTAAAAGAGTAAATTGCTTCTATGAAATTCATGGAGTGGCCATAAGCTGACACGCAACATATTAACCTACCACCAGCATTCAAATAAAATTGGGTCATATGCAGGAAAGCTACAGTTATTGCCACTCTGATAGTGTACAATACAGTTATGTTTGTGCAACATGTTCTGACAGGATGGACATCAGCCTTTCAAATTCAAATCAAGAGCAATAATATATGTCCTCAGAAGCCCCTAGCACAGGCCTATCAGGATACTTTGCAACAGGGGCTGATGGGAATTGTAGTTAAATCACCTGAGTGTTCAGGAAGGGTTATTTCAGAAAGTATTGTAGTCATTTTGATTTAAAACCCCTATTTTAAGAAACAGAGTATAGTTTATGTCTATATTCATCTTTTATGTAATACATCTATTGAAGCAAGGTTACTAACAAAAGCTCTTGTGATAATATACTGTTCATTTTCTGTGATGCCACAGTTCATAATTAAAACTGCAGTAAGATTTTTCCACATTATTAAATTAAATTGTAAGTGTTATGCTGCGTGGAACATACATTCAGTTTAGAAATTGTTGATTTTGCTTTATTTATGGTATTAACAAAATTCACAAGTGCACCTTTTTAGGAAAACTTAGGCTCTTCCAGACAGCCTCATAATCCGGGACAAATAAGTGGGACAAAAAAAATCACAGTACCTGACAGTAAGTCCAAGCACAGAGCTGTCAATCCCGGTAAATAGTCCCCCAACATCCTGACATTCGTTTGTGGCAGATTTTAGAAATCCGCAAGATGGACAGTTGACATCTACCGGAAGTTTACTTTTACTTTTTAAAGATTACTTTTTAAAGCAGAGGCTGGATGGCCATCTGTTGGGGGTGCTTTGAATTAGATTTTCCTGCTTCTTGCAGGGGGTTGGACTGGATGGCCTGTGAGGTCTCTTCCAACTCTATGATTCTGTGTGCTGGACCTCATAAGCACTGGCACAGATATCTGAATGTGCACACAAGCAGATTTCTTGTCATTATATCTCCTCACCCTCCTGCTGCCTTTCCTTTTTTCCTCATGAGCCACATTTCCCTTTGGTCACTTCCCTCCCATACTGGTGCCCACTGTATAAATTCAAGCTCTTTTATGTTTTATAAACATCAGAACAAAGGAATGGTTGCAGAGAGTTCTTATAGGAATTGTTTTCCAATTCTGCTTCCATTTAGCCGCCTGTGTGTCCATGGTTCCATTTGTTTACAGCTCTCATCAGCTGTTTTGGCATTTTAAAATGTGGACATGTGCTGGAGCACTCCACGCCAGCATATAGGAACAAAATCACGTGTTTTCCTTGAGTGCAGGGATGTGAATATGTGCACTTCAAAGCCAAAATCAGGTTTTAAGTGCACCTGTTTAAAATG
Organism: Anolis carolinensis; assembly: GCF_035594765.1. Lineage (NCBI taxonomy): Eukaryota > Metazoa > Chordata > Lepidosauria > Squamata > Anolidae > Anolis > Anolis carolinensis. The sequence goes on from NC_085844.1 coordinate 55,826,581, forward strand.
TGTTTTTTGGTCATTAATGTGATCCAGCGTGCATTTTCAGCAAACATCCTTTAGCCACTCTACCCTGCTTTTATCTTAGTTTCTTCCACTTTCTAGATCCTGTGTTGAAGGACCCTTAATGATGAATGTGATCCCATACTGCTTCCAGAAGTATTCATTTTCTTCTGTGCCATTTTCCATGCTAAGTTTCCTGGCAGAGGTGACTGATTCTAGCTTTCTCACATTTTTTCTTCCTAAATATACAGAATTTTAAGATTATCCCCAAATTCCACAACTTCTTGTGAACTACTTTTGGGTGTGGATACTTTAGCTATCGGAAGGCATAACACTCCTAACTATTGCCTTCTGGTCAGAAGGGCAGAATTAAATAAGTCTTTATGAAGGATTTTGTTCATTGAGCTTCTTTTAACAAAAATGCACTTTCCAGCAAGCAAAAGCTCCTTGAGGATGAAAAAATAATATGTACAGAGAATGTGAACCTGTGTACGTCCTTCAGGGATATGATGCATTGAGGAGACATCTTTGGGAGGCTCCCAGACCAAAAGGGAAAACAATATATGTGCATGTAAGATGTTACCTTTCTTTTCACTAATGTGTGGCTGATTGTAAAGAAATGCCGTTGTCTCTTGAGTATTGCATTCTGTAGCTCCAAACTGGTCCCAAGGCACAAAAAATCCAAATAGTAGTCAAACTATATTGAGGGTATTAAAATCTGCATGACATTCAGGGTCATGCTGCACCTCCTGGTTTAGGAGGTAGAGTTTACCACAACGTCTTCTCCCACCTCCTATCACATTAGAGAGAGATGTGCAGATAAACTCTATTATTGCTAGAGCTATGTTAGAAAGAAATGTGCAACTGGGTGTTCTTAATTCCATTTTCACTTCAGCAACCCCCAACTAAACATCAAACTGCATTTTAAACACTAGGGAGCTTAAAACATGGTTTGTCTCTTCAATGAGACCTAAGGGAGTGACAAACTGCTGAAGTTGAATTTGTTTCATATAATATTTGTATTCTGTCATTTCTCCAAGGAGCTCCACAGTCACGTTTACCTCACACCAGTCCCAGGAGGTAGACTACGTTGAGAAAAATTGGCTGCTCAATGCCACCCAATGAGCTTTGTGTCTTGACTGGAACCTGGGTGTCCTGCTCCTGATCCATCACCATAAGATAACAGCACCTCTGTATACTCATTTATAACACCCAGCACACAAAGTTGGAAGCAGTTCTTCAAAGACCATTCCAGATAGGTGGCCTTAGCGTCAGAATCCACGTATCTTGCTGGATACATATGGGATTTTGACATTTTCACATTGATTTCATATGAGACTAGTAAGATTTTGAAAAAAGGAGAATGTATTCTGAATTACAGTAGCAAACAACAAAACAAGTACAGGGGGCATTGTTTGGCTTGTTCTTGTCTTCTTCTAGTACAACAGCTTGTATAAGAAACTTCTAATTCACAAAATCACAATGAGTTGTGGAATAGGTTTTGTAACTGCTTTAGGAACAGCTGGTGAAATGCTTCCTGTAATAACCTGTGCATCAGCCTTTCACCATTGCTCTCAGCCATCATTAACCTTCTGCAGTGAGTCTGGCCTTCTATCGTTCCCCATTCCTTAATCATCTCCATGCCATTGTAGTTTCTGACCATTTGCATTAGATGTTAAAGAAAGAGAAGTGCATTTAATTACTGAATTATTTAAGTCTCTTGTTATTTTGTAAGGTCTCTGTGAGTCTATAGTCAAGATCACTCAGCATAATTAGTATTCCCAAAAGAAGGAAGTTCCCTAGGATACATCCAGGGAGCCTTCCAGTTTAATGCCTTTTTTCACATACCCACACTGCTATTACAACTACTACTACTTGTTGTTGCTGTTGTTGTTGTTGATTTTTTTTGTACCTTGATGCACTTTAATAGTTGATATTTGGAATCATTCTGCTATTTATATTAGAGCAATCATGCCATCATGATATATAGACATTGAAAGATTCCTTTAACAGACCTATTCTTTGTGAATTTGCTATCTGAACTTGTGGTTATCACCATATCTCATGCAACTGAATTCCACCCATTAATTGTGCACTGCTCAAATTGCATACTGCTATTATCACATGCAGGATTGTAGAAGGCAGGTTTCCCCTTGAAATGCAATTCTATATTTGAACCAGGATCAGGAGCTGTATTAATTATTGTACTTGTAGAGTAACTGAATAATTAAAGGTGTCGCAGTTTCTGTGTGATGTATGTAAGTAAAGGTAAAGGTTTCCTCTGACGTAAAGTCTAATCGTGTCTGACTCTGGGGAGAAAATATAAAGAAGATATGGTGAACATCGTGGTTATACGTTGAAGAACATAAAAGACTACTACAAGTGATGTATGTAGTAGTCCTTTATTTTCTTCAACCTATAACCACGATGTTCACCATATTTTCTTTATATTTTCTCAGCCTATTGATAGTTTTTCATGTGACCAGTTATTCTTCATGTGTAGTACCTGAAATCGTCTACTAAAATGCTGATCAAGCAAAACAATTCTTCTTTCCCTTCTTCTTTTGACAAAGAGCACTGATTCGTCAAGAGGTTCAGGATTAATCTCACATATGCTTGGCGTATCTGTCCAGTCATTCTTGTAGTATTAATCTACATGAATTGAGCACATCCATTTTACCTGCACTGTACAATTTTGAATGTCACATGGTGTTTAAATAAAAAAATTAATCCAAGAACATGCAGTAGCTTGCATTTTACTGCCAGAGTGAAACTTCACCATCCTATCAAGGGAGCTTTTTGTAATGTTTGTAATGTGCTGCTTTCGTGCTTTAGCAAAGAAAAATGTCACTGCTGGGCTTTATTTTTAACAGACTTTTAAAACATCAATTAATGCAAGCAAATGTAAGGGAGAGTTTCTGGTTTTTTATTTACATGGGCGTGCAAAAGAGAAAGAAAAGAGAGGAGGCAGCTAGGGAGAGCAAGGTTATTTTATTTTTAACTCCAAACGATTGGAGAATATTCAGTGTGTGTGTGTGTGTGTGTGCATGTGTCTGAAAGGCAGAAATGGTCAAATGCCAAACATTCACCAAAAATCAAGAGTTTTTTAACCATGTCTTCAAATAATCATGCTCAAGGTATATTTTCTGATGGTCTAGAGTGCATTGTTAGCTATCAAAAGTGCAGGCAAATCTAGCAGAGTTTAAACGTCATTGGAGGACCACACTATTGAAATAATGAGTTAAAATAACTGTTTTGGCAAAAAGGCCAAGCATGCAACTCTCAAAGCAGGGCATTACCACCACCCCAACATACATACAATCACATGAGCATGCAACAGGCTCAAGAATGCCACTTACCTTCTGCTCCATATAACTTATATTTGAGATCTCCCTTTAAAGAATGAAAATATCATATGAATAATTTCAGCTGCTCCTAACTGAACTTTTGGGATGAAAAGGGAGAATTTTTACTTCGTTTTAACTTTTCAGGATTTCTATCCTAGCTTAATTTAATGTACCGTGATCCACTTTACTTATTGCCAACCTAGATAGATTAAACCTTGGCTTCTTACTCCTTTTCCTGTCTTTTGTATTCATTGTACATAGAACGTAACAACGGCACCAAGTGATTTTTATGTTTATCGGATGGCCGTTCCTTGAAATTGAGAATTTGTTTTCCAGTAAATTTCCCTCAGAGGATCATGAAATTAAATGTGAAATTTCTCCACCTCAGTCAATAAAATACACTTATAAAAGGAAGAAGGAAAGGGAAGAGTGCATCCTTTTTTGTGTGTTTCAGGCCATTGTTGTACATCACATCCATTTTGCATAGAATTCTTTTTCTAAAGTTAGAAAAAAGATTGGTAGCATCTTTTACTAGCGTTTGAATGGACAGTTAATTACATAATGTCTTTCAGCTTTTTTCATTCTCCTTTCCCCATTTTTTTGCTTTTGAAAATATAACTTTTTTCTCAGTTTTGCCTTGTTACAGACATTCCTTATGTGCATCTCTATCCTTTTAAGATCTTGATTTCTTTCTAGTGAAAGAAGGAGGCAGAGAAATAAATTCGTCCTGCTTTAAATCAAAGTGTTCCATTTCCTTCTCTTGTTTGTAGACTGACAAGTCAGCATAATGTAACTAGTGCTATCGGAACATACATTAGCTTGTTAGCTTCAGATTTCTGGTTTAGAGTAATATTTGGGATTCAAACTTGACAGTCCGAAAACTTCCTGAGATCTATATCCTGAGTGGTTGCATGCACAGATTTGAATATCACTCCCACATACTGTTAGATTTTCCACACTTTGCAGAGCTTCAGCCAACTACTAAAGTGGATGGTTTGGGAAGCAGGATGCCACAAGTTTAATTTGTGGCATACAGAGATCACAGTCCGATCTTGGAGACGATGTGGATCCCTCAGTAGTTCGCTAGATGAAACAGTGGTTTGACCAAGGCCTCATCTGCATTGCCATATAAATTGCCCTCTTAAGGGCTATTTCTTTTCTTTTCTTTTTTAAACCATCAGTTCTAAAAGGCTATGAGCTGTCCTTGCCTTTTTTCCAGAAGAACAACTAGGAGGGATCTGTTCTGGCTTCTATGGGAAGGGAATTCTGGAACACAGGGACAGCCAATGAGCAAACCCTATTATACACTGTGCCAACTGGATAGGCAGTGTTTAAGTTTTCAGATCAAGGTCCTACATACATTTAGCATAACAGAAATATTCACCAGTGTAGTTACTTTGGATCCCACATTTAAACAACTTTATGTGCAGTAGGCCCCATAAACCTTGAGTTTCCCCGTTTCATTTCCCAGATCGGAGAGGACGTTTGGTAGTGATCGTGTCAATACCCTGGTTAGATTTTGATTCCATTTGTTGACCAAGGATTCAACAGGATCATTGGTGATGCCTGCCATAGAACCCCCTAAGACCTCCTGGAATCTCAAAGAATCCATTAGTCTTCGATGGCGGACCATTTTAATAGGTCCTCCCCCCCTGCAGGGGTAGGTTACAGCTGTGATACTAGGCCTGACCAGAAAGTGATATGTCCATGACAACTTGGAGGTATAGATCACCTCCGCCCACAGATCTGTATGCTCCAAGCTAAAAATCGCATCAAGGGTATGACCTGCTGAATGTGTTGGTCCTGAAACCAATTGAGATAAGCCCATAGTTGTCATGGATACAATGGACTTCTGAGCTACACCTGACAAACTGGTCTCCAATGGTATGTTGAAGTCACCCAGAAGCAGGAGTCTGCAACAACACCTCTGAGACCAGTTCTGTAAAATTGGCAAGGGAGACTGTTAGGCAGCAGGGTGGATGGTACACTAACAGAATCCCTAGTTTATCCCTGGTTTTCAGACTCAATGTGATTCATCTTCCTAGTAGGTAGTCTTGGTCTTTATAGACCACAGCTACTTCCCTCCAACACCACCACTCACTTTCCCTCACTTGCTCACTAATGCAGTGCTTGGCTGGGAGGGCTTGGGCCCGCGTTGGAGCAATATAATCTCCCAGCCAAGTTTGAGTGAAGCATGCCAGGTCAGCTCCCTTGTCTTTGATAAGTTCATAGATGATATGAGTCTTATTTTTCACTAACCTGGCATTACTTTAGAGCAAGGTAAGATTTTGTGGGTGGTCTGCCTCACTCCCCAAGTTCCTAAGGCTGGCAGGTGACTGGACGATGGGATAAGTATTAAACACCTTTCTCTCCTTCCTCTATGAGGACAAGTGACCCTATCATCACCATATCTCCTTCTGCCTTGCATGACTTGTATTGCTGCCCCAGTTTCTGTATACATTGAATTAGAAACAAAGGGCAAAAGACATATAAAAAAATAAAAACACAAAAGACAAATTATGAGACATTAAGGCAACACTTAACACATAACTGTAAAGAGCTGCGCTCAGTGTACTGGTCAAGCTAGCTTCAGGCAGAAGTTCTTATAGTCCAGAAAGCAGGCAGCAGGAATGCTGGTGTCAAAGCTTTTATCTTCTGCACCGTTTCTGCCACTGAGCAGAGCAGGCTCTTAAAGGGTCCAGTGACCCACCCCCCAACTGCACCTGCCTTCAAGTGGGAGCCCCAGTAGCTGTAGGTAAGGCTAGCTGGACAAAAGTTCTTGTAGTTCTTATAGTCCAGAAGGCAAGCAGCAGGAATGCTGATGTCAAAGGTCTTACCTTCATGCTAGTATAGTGCGCAAGTAACATTTGGGCCCCAAGCTCCAACTCAAATGATCTTGCACAGGGGTTTATCATACAGCAAGGAAATTAAATATGTATTGTTACTGAAGCTTCTTTGTAAGTCTTCATTATATTCCTTAGAAATATTTAATAATGAATGATTTTTTTTGTTTAGATTTTTAATGGATGCGGCTGGAACTGGCATGAGGAATCATAGGATGAATGTACTTTGATTATTGGTTTTTCTTAAATGATGTTTGTTGGCTTACAGATGCCTCATTTTTCTTTTCAGTAGTCTTGACCTTCTACATTAGCAGATGCATTTGTGTTTAGGTGCACTTTCATCAAAAATCCCCATTTCTAATTGAGTTATGATAATATAGGGTAAAGGATTCAGTACTGTAACCCTGTCCTGAAAACCACTGCATTTGTGTTTTTACTATTATAGGGAAGGAATAAGAACCAATCTTTCTTACTCTGCTCTGAGTTGTGAAGAATGCTCACTGAAAAGCACATAATCAGTGATTTTATTGTTTTTCATTGTTGTATTACTATAGTACCACATATACGCAGAAAGATGCAAAAGAGAAAGTGTGGTGAATTGTTAATGCACTGGAATAATCTAAGTACATATACATATCTAAGTAATCTCTGCTATTTGACCCTCTCTAAATCCAGACACATTTTTGCTTTTTCACAGCTAGAAGGATTTTGGTGGGGGGGATTTTTGTTTTGTATAGATGGAAAGAAAAAAAACCTAGTACTACATATTTTATATATCATTAAAGAAGGGATTATTATAGCCAGTGATCCCCATCAATGCAGGGTTAGGACATATGGACCCACAAGCCAAATATAGTCTCCCAAGGCTTTTTATAGAAAATATTTTTACCTATTTACCCCAGGACTAATAGGCCATGGATGACTATGGGATGGCAGGGAAGCAAGTGGGAGTCACATTAGACTGTCCAGATTTGCCTTGCATTTGCATGTTATCCTGCAACTAATGACAGTGCTTGATTTTACATTATATAGATAATGATATCTATATAATACTAGGTCATTAATCTGGCCATAGCAGATGTGAAGAGGATGCCCAGCTGCATGCTAATTTAAAAATGATTTCTCCTAAGCAGTGGATAATTTTTCATATTTAAAGACAAGTTACAATTGCATTATTGTGCTTGTAGCAATAGATAGAAATACTCTCTGTCTGATTAAAAATATTCCTGGCTTCTGATTTCAGCCTGCTTAGAGAGCTAGCTATCCATGGGTAAAGAGATAGAACTATTCCATGGATTGTATATTTTCTCTTCACTTTTCCCTTGTTTGAATGAGGACCACTTACTTTCCCTCCCCCCCCCCCAACCCAGCATAAGCTAAATACCATAAAGTAGCTGAAATATTAGTCATTGTCATTATTACGGTAATTACATGTGAAGTTTTTTTCATTCCCTACACTTGCCACCAGTAGACTAGTATTTGCTCATGATACTCTGAACTCCTGCTCCCATCCCTGGTGTTAAAACACTGCTTTTCAATAGCAAGTATAGAACCGTTCACACCCAAAGTGCAAAAGAATGAAAGATGATAATTTGGAGATCTCTAATAATGAAGTATACCTTTATTTGGCTGAAATTAGAGCAAGAAAGAGATATGGGAGAAAAGGAGAGCAAGAAGAAGAGAGAAAAGAACATCTGTTTGATCCAGTTTCAAGTTTTATTGGATGAACATTCAAAAGCATTTATCTCTGGACAGAACCCTGGCAATTTACTTCATCTCCAATGGCAATAATAACAAATGCGTTTTTTACAGCCAAGTGGTTCAAGCAGCCAACAATGTATCACTATATAATTAATAACAATAAGCAATTAAAGAGAACAGCAGGTTACAACAACGAAACACTGAAATATATTAGCACGCAAAAGAAATACAGAACATCTACGTGAAAAAGGAGTGTATTGGGTCAATTTATAGCCCTTTTTCTTATGGTGAAAAGATACATACCCATGCTGTACTGTTTCTATGAAACCTTTTATAGAAGCTTTTATTCTGGAAAGTTTGTGTGGGAATCTTGTGTGAGCCTCACAGGAACAAAAGCAGTACAATATCCAAAACCTACAACTTTGAACGAAAGCAATGGTATATTCTAAGTTGATCAGTATTGTAGAATCCCAAAGTAAGGTTAATTTCCGGAAGAATTAAAAAAATTACACAGAATTTAACTGTAACAAAGGTGGTGTTGCACTGTCTTTGAATTAAGACTTCATGAAAATGTCCAACTTTAAGTCCCTGAAAGTTCAGGATGGGTAGCTCCTCTAATAACTCTGCTTTAGAGGGCTAGAAATGAAACTGGAAGTGACACATCTTACTCCACATCCTATGAGGCATGCCAGAGTGGCCCTCAGAAATTGAATAGTCCCCACTTTATCCACAATTTCCCATCCCTGCATAAAACGTATATTTAGGAGGTGATGGCTGAAAAGAAAATACAGTTACTCTCCAGTGTTTTCCATTATTCAGAGAAAAGCAGCCAAAAGCAATTAAGTCCAGCTAGCTTGCTGTTTGAGGCCAATGCCTCACCCTTCCTAATGGTAGGGCTAGCACCCAAACTCTCAAAGGGGAAGCAGGGAGTTGAGGGACATAGAGAAGCTATCAATATTCATGCTTCATACATTTTACTCATTGTTACTGAGAAGTACTCCATAAATGGATTAAACTGGATTAAACACCATATAATCTCATTTATGTCAGTAGTACAGCACTGGTGTAAATCCAAATATCATGTCCAGTTCTGTTTTATTATGGTTATTCCTCGACAGATTTATATCTCGGCCTTTAAATATTTTCAAAGTAAATCCTATTGAAATCAGTCCAACTTTCTTTCAAGAAGCATCTGTGAGGTATTTCACTGAGATTATCCTATGAGTTTTCTCTGGAGCAAGTGGTTTGCGGATTACAACAAAGTACTGAAGTTTCTCACAGTAAAACAAAAAAAAGGGCACTTGATGTAATATTTAGCTATAGAAGCAGGTTATTTCCCTACTCACATGTAACCTTGAAGTAGAGTTGAAATCCCTGACAAAAGTAATGTTAGTTATAAAACCTCTATTTAAGCATAATTTTGACTTTACTCTTTCTACTTCAAAACCTACTTTATCTACATGCATACTACCCCACTTATGTGACGCTTACTTAAATATTGACATTCATGTAACTATAAAACATGGGTGGCAATCTCCTCCAGATGTTGCTAGACTAAAACTTGCATCATCATTCATCTTTGGCTTTCTTGGCTTAGGCTATTGGGACACACAGCCCAGGAGGATCACGTGACTATCACTTTAGCTATCCTAGAAAGCAGCATTAAAGTTCTGGATGTATTTTATTCAAGTGACATTATTGGTATTAGATGTCTGATAGCTTCCAAGCAGGAATCCAGAGCTGGGAGAAAAAAAAGACTATAAAGTAGTTAGGTAGGTAATAACAATAGCGAGGTGTGTCTGCAAGAGAGGTATGATTGTGATAGCATGGCTGTGTTGCATCTCTTGCTCCAGACCCTGAAACCAACCTTAAAAACCACTAATATGTCCCAAGCAATGAACAATGGCTCAGCCTAGTGGAGTGCTGGAGGATAATGTTGCCAGCCCCCTTCCTATTGAAAGATGATACAATAAAGATATGTGACAGGACCCACTAGAGTACCTACTTCAACTCCTCACACCATTCACCATTGGCAAGAAGGAGCTGGTTCTGCTTACCAAAATCACAACACTTAGAACAGTTGCTCAGAACAGCTGACTGGCTTTTAAGATGAGCTTCAAGGGCAGCCATGATTGTGCCAATGATACCATCATCATAAATGTGAATAGGCAATAGTTATGCAATCATAAGCCTCACCACCTACAACATCATAACAGGATGAGAACCTATGTATTTCTGTGATCAGCTTCTGTACAGCTTATATAAACCTTAAATAATCCACTTGTAAAAATGAGGGCTGATCATGGCAGCCATAAAAATAAACTCTCATACCGCAACCACCTCCAACTCCAAAGAAAAGTAAACCCTGGTCCCAAAATAAGATCTTGTAAAGCCACTGTAGCTAAGGTTAAAAATATGGTTGCATCTCATATACTACTACACCACTTTGAATCTGATTTAAGAGAGGAACATGGGGTAATAACAATAACAATAATACTACACTGGTAATGTATTTTCTAGTAAAATGAGAATCATAATAATACATACATAATAAAAGCTAATTGAACTCATCTAACCATATGAATGTATGTAATAATATGCTAGATAGAACAACTCTGAAGAAAGATGAAGCAACCATCTCTCTTGAAGAAAATGAAAAACCGAATTTAAGATTAATGTTTGATCCAGTCATGTCTGAAAGTTTTAAAGAAATAACGCTAGTTTGTTCATTTTATAGATCAGATTAAATGTAGCCCAAAAAACCCCAGTGATGTCATGAAACAGCTTTATGTCATTCTATGTAGTATATCAACATACTACTCCTAATACATTGTGATTGATATTCAGAAATCCTTAGGAAATTCAACCCGGCTCTGTTTTGCTCATTTAGAAGGTTTAGAAGGACAAGTGGTGTTTTTGTGATGATCCAAGTTCTTTGTAACTCACCTACCCCCCCCCCCCCTTTGTAATGATTTAGACTCTCGCTGCACATCTGAGCAAAAATTACTTGATGTGCATAGAAGTGAAGCTGATCCATTGTAGTGTGGAATTCATATTGACTTGACTACTTGTCTCAATGTTAAAAGATGTTTTCCCTGTAGAACAGGTAGCATTTGGTTTATGCTGCATGAAGTATCCATGAAGTATCCTCTTTCAATTTTACCAATTTGTGTTTTTTTTGTGTAGAACTCGATGGTAGATATACCAGTACTTCCACCAGTTCCAGAAGTCCCAGACGGGTGGGCAATACTAGTAGGTATTTAATATCAAGCAACAGAGAAAGTTATCTCTTGAAACATGACAATTACTTTTAAAAAATACACTCAATATAGCATTATAGAATTACTTACAAAACTGAGAGATACAGTGCCTTAAAATAGCCCATAACATTTTGACTCTGACTTAAAATATGTTTTCCATAATGTCAGTGTAATCTTTATTAATAGCAGCTCTCCCCTCAGAAACATACACCTATATTATGTAGTTTTAATTGCTCATTTTATTATAATTTTATGTAATTTTATGTTGAAGGGAAATACTAGAAACGTAATTTTCAGAGAGAGAAATGTTATACAAGCACACAGTTAGAAACCTGGAACTTGCGGGGATATCTACACAAATCTAAAATGTCGATTGGCTTGTTCCCTGTGGAATTTGGAAAGTGTATGAGTTCTATGAGCCAAAGGATTAATTTCTACTACAGTATCCTTGTAATCTGAGTCTCCTTGTAAAAACTTCAGTATCCAAGATGTCTCTGGGAAGTCAGGGCATTTAAACTGGTGTAATAGCTACTCGCAAAATATATGCACACCTAATTAAATTACCTATCATTTTAAGTACCTTCTAGGTTCTAGTCCTACTTTGACTATAGCATGTTTCTATTTTTGTACTGTGATGGAGCTTCCTCTAGGAAATGTTTTCAAGTCACAGTAGCAATGTTTCAAATGCAGCATTACATGGATTTCCTTAATTGCAGGGTTTTTCCCATGCCAGGATCTCCCTTTCTTTGGAATATGGCACAAATGATATTAAAGATTACATTACTACTGTGACAAAATAAACTGAGGGTGGGGAGAGAAGGAGCACTAATACTGGTCTATGTTATCTGTCAGAAATGTCCCACTATCTTCAGTGAGAGCAGGATGAGAAATAATTGGTCAAAGAGTTTGTTTTGTTCCATAAACTAATGATTGCCATCATTGTTGGCTGATGATTTCCAAGTCAAGTGATGCCATCAATCCCTACTGGGCCTTAGTCTGAACTTTAAAAGGGCTATCCAAAAGGATGGGTGAGGGCTTGATAAGGTTATTTATTTCATGTCAAAAGGATTGCATAAATAAGTGTAAAACTGATAAAATAGAGGGAGCACAAGCGGCTAAATAATTTTAAACCAAAAATGGGCAACAGCGACCACATTGTCTGTAGCTTTAAACAGTTCTTCCTCTGTACATGAGGCAGGGCACAAGGTGGAAGATTCTTCTAGGTAGTGCTGCTATGCCAGGTTGTCTTTTGATCTGCCGACTCCGCATCTGAGTCTGTTCAGGTTAAGGACATGGAATAACCTTTTTAAAGGGATACGGTTATGCACATGGGATAGATTTTTTTTTAAATGGTCTAAAAGTCAGAGTGGGTTCTTCACTCGATTGACGTGGAAGCTACTACTGAATGCCATAAAAGAGAGGTGTATTTGAATTTCCTTATTTTTGCTACATTTTCAGACCAATGAAAAAAGTGATTATCCCATATCTTCAAAAATTACTGTCAATGCAATTAAAAGTGTCTATAAGATAACAGAACAGCAGTGGTTCCCAAATGGTGGGTGACGGGAAATGTTGGTAGGGTTTCCTTATGGTGTAGGTTGCACACATTTACCTGGTTAGAAGAAGTCAAAGCTTACCTTATCCTACTCAAATACAGGATTGTAATCCACACAAGAGGTCTAATATAGCATTAGAGTTTGGCTGCCAGTTACTGAATGGGTAATGGCACACATCCATGGCAGCTGTCTCCCACCTTTCCCCCTGCTCCTGGCAGCCTTCTCCTGTTGCATATAGAGCAACGCTGTAGTACTCTTTCCTGTTGAAACTTGCTGTTCCAAAATGGCAAAAGCAGCACTATTAAAATGGCACTACATCAGCATACCCTGGGGAGGAAAAGTCCTTTCCATCTGGTTCTAAAGCAAAGCTGCTACATCCCAACAAATTGCTGCCCTAGGCTTTTATCTAGGGTCATCCACTATAAGTCCAGCATTGCTTAGAGTGATAGGTAAGACCTGACACACTCTTCCACTGAAATTACTCGTGTTTGGAGTGGGATGCAGTCATGCCACTTATGTTACCTTGAAGTTGAGATTCCATTTCAAGCTATGCTTTCTTAAATAGCAGAAAGAAATATATTGTTTTTACTTAGAATGTTTCGTATAACATAATCTGCAATAGCAAGAGTGTAACGTAACTTTACAATGGAACCCAGTCTTCCCTTTTATGACATTGTCTATTTCTGAATGTCAGACACTAAAAGCTAACAATAGATGAAGCTATTGTGATGATTCCCTGCTTGTGATCTTCCCTGTGGCATCTTTTCTCTGCAGTGAAGAGGACAAAATACTAGGCGAGGATTACTCTCAGTGTGCCCCAGCATGGCATTTCTTGGGAAGAAAACCACAGTTCAGTAGCACAGTACATGTTTTATCCCTGGCATCTCCAGTTTAAAAGGGAGCTTGAGCAACCGAATTGGGAAAGATAGCTACTTAACAACCTGCACCAGTCAGAATGGTTAGCATTTAGTGATATGGACTAACTTCCCTTATTCAGTGTTAGGCAGCCTGATGTATGTGCCTTTATGATCTCACAATTCAGTCAAAGCTAAATCAAATCTATACATTATCATCAGACTACAAGTAGCAAATCGCATGTTTGATTTTAATCACATGTCAAAAAGCTTTTCAAAAATGGAAACAAACCATGATACATGGAAGCGAATATGCTGAGTTTCTACAAGCATGGAGTTCCTTACACAATTAAACATACATGGGTTGTTGTGCATTTTCCAGGCTGTATGGCCATGTTCCAGAAGCATTCTCTCCTGACGTTTCGCCCACATCTATGGCAGGCATTAATGGCTGTGCAAGTTTCATTCCTGCCTGGGGGAATCCTTTGTTTGGCAGCGTTAGCTGCCCCTGATTGATTCATATCTGTAATTCCTCAAGGAACATGAAAGACTCTGCAGACTAACTCAACCAGAGAAGTCAGCCATAGCAGAGCCCTTAATGAGCCAACCTGGACACAGCATATTATTTGAGAACACAGCAGTGCTGGAACACTCTTAACAACCACTATGTCAGACTACACAGAGAAGCCATTGAAATATACAAACATGTGGACAGTTTCAACAGAAAGGAGGAAACAATGAAAATGAACAAAATCTGGCTGCCAGTATTAAAAAAATCTAAAATCAGAACAGTAAATAAAGAGCAACACTCTGAAAACAGGAATTACAGACATGAATCAGTCAAAGGCAGCTAATACCACTGAACAAAGGATTCCCCCAGGCAGGAATGAAGCTTGCAAGGCCATTAATGCTAATCAAGGTGATTAATTACAACATTAACACTGGCCTTCAACAGATAAGAGTCCTTTTTCCCACCTTGGACCTTCCACAGATATATATACCTCCCTTGCTTAGTTTTCCAATATACCTCACAACCTCTGAGGATGCCCGCCACAGATGTCGGCAAAACATCAGGAGAGAATGCTTCTGGAACATGGCCATACAGCCTGGAAAATGCACAACAACTTATTGATTTCGGCCATGAAAGCCTTCAACAACAAATTAAACATTCAGTTCTGAAAAGTTGCAGAGGCCTCTAACATGGTAGCTTCCTCCATGGTATTTTACTTTCTTGTTGTTGTTCTCCACTTTTGACTTCTTTGTAGGTAGAAGGGAAAGCGAGAGTTTTCCTCTATAGTTTACTCCTAGCTTGATCAACATCTAACAAGGGAGGACTGAACATTATTTAGCCTATATACTGGGTTTCTTTTTTCTTTCCTCTTCTTTCTTGCAGTTGCAGCTTCTTCTAGCACTGTAAACATTTCCCTCTAGCAAATCCCAGCGGAATATTTGATTTTAGCATCTCCATTTCCATACTGCTATATCTCTGAATTGTTTTTGGTTTTGGTGATAATTCCTGAGAAATTATAAATGACAGGATGCCCTTTACAATCAGGAAGAAATGATGAGCATATGCTAGAAGTCTTCAGGCAATGTTAATTTCTGTACATGGTCTTTAAAGTGTCAATGTGCGTTGACTCAGTGTAGTTATGAACCATTTAGAGTGCTAGGAAACAGCAGGAAGAAAAGGCCATTCCATGTTGAAAGAAAAAGGCAAAATTTGGGATGGTGCTGCAGGGCAGCTTACAGGGAGGAATTGACTTAAGACTGCAGCAGAATCAGTGAAGAGAAAGGGAGACCCTTGGGAACCTCTCTATGTGATCATGCCTCATCTCCATTTTATCTTTTGTATAGCACTTATGCAAGCCCCACCCAGAGACTGTGATGAAATGCTCCATAAACACAGTATTGGGAGGGGGGTGTTAGGTGTGCTACAGCAAAAAAGTAAAGGGTTTACAAAATTGCGTAACAGAGGAATGTAGAGAAAAATAGTGGTCAGATTCTTTAGTGCTTTAATGCAGGAATCCTGTGTGTATTTAGTTGGGAGTTCTTTTCATGTCAGGAATGACTTGAGAAACTACAAGTCACTTCTGGTGTGATAGAATTGACCGTCTGCAAGGACGTTGCCCAAGGGATGCCCGGATGTTTTGATGTTTTACCATCCTTGTGGGAGGCTTCTCTCATGTCCCTGTATGGGGAGCTGGAGCTGACAGAGGGAGCTCATCTGAGCTCTCTCTGGATTCAAACTGGAAACCTTCAGGTCAGCAACCCAACCTTCAGGTTAGCAATCCTGCTGGGTTTAACCCATTGCGCCACTGGGGGAGTTGATTCTAATAAATTCACTCTTATCACAGGTGTGAATCATTTGGCTTGTAACATGCATTTAGTCCTTTGGGCATCCTTGGGACCCATTCTCAAATAACCTTCTAAATAAATTTAGTAAACACCAGCCCCTACAGACACATACACACACCTTTTAAATGAGAAAAATATATCTTTGTGGGGCTACTAAGTTTAGGGTGCTTCTCAACTTGAAACAGCCACCTTCTCCCAAAAAGAACAGCTGAAAGGGTAAATGGATGTGACACGTTTTCATTTCGGGTCACTACAATGTGGCTGCAGAGCTTCAGAGGAGCCAGAAACAAAACAGTGCAGCCGACTGACCTCCAAAGCATTCTCACTCCTTGTCCAAGTACAGTAGAAGTATGTGAATAGGCAAAAGCTAAAGTGGAGAAGGCACACAATAGGAATAGTATAATTGCTCTATGGTTTATATACCATGTATAACTGTTAGTTCATTTTGGTAGTTATCACTTTTATTTGCAAGTCACCGTTCTTGAAATATGTTTTTACAAAGCTTGGAATGTTAAGCTTGAAAAAGTAATTCAGCAATCAAGAGCATAAATACTAATAGTTGGAATTGTTTAATTGACATTTAGAGGAACACTTTTTGATCCTAGTTCCTTCACTACATTTCTTTTCCCCCATATGGACTACAAGCCCATAGTAGGAGTGTTGCCTGGGAGTGGTGGGAGCCCAGCATATCTGGGAACTCTGGGGTTGGTGAAGGCTCCCCAAAACATGAGGTTTTGTTTCCAAGATGTGATCTAGTTCTTGTGAATAACTTTCTCATTCTTCACATTGTTGTTTTTTTGCTCACCACACACATGGTAAGATTAAAGAATCATTTATCAGTGGCATACTTGAGTTATTATTGCTTAACAAAGGCCTCCACATTGCCTCAGAAACCACCATGGTTGCACTATGCATTTGCGAGCTTTGTATTTTATCTTAACCCATAGAAGTAGTTGCTTAGAAATTCCATAGAACTGCTTGTTTCTCACCTATAACTCTTAATAAAAAATAGAACTGTGCCAACCTGTTAAATCCTTAATAGAATATTCTAATGGTTATTAAATCAATTGACTCTGAATTTTACTTTAATAAATGAGTTAGACAGTATTTTCCAATTACTGTCATCCACCACCTTTCTAAAGAGCAGATTATTCTGATTGAATTTTTAAAAGCTGTTCAGCACTGTGAGATTTTTTTTCATGTAGGTTTGCTGAAAGAAGGTAGCTTTGAAGTGGGTACAGGACAGAGAGAGAATAACCTCTCAAAGTGATTTTTTGGCACTCCATTTCACTTCATATTTATCCCAAATGTAAACTGCCATGGTCATTTTTCATTGTCTTGTTTGTTTAGTTGTGATATGTCATTCAAGACGTCCATTTTAAAGCTGTCTTTTGGGTAGGGAAGCAGGTTCTTTAGAACAGCTGTCCTTCTACTCATCATTCTACATTTTCCAATTGTGTAATAAGCTACAAGGAGCAGCAGGAACAAAAATGTGCTGGTGGAAGAACTGTAGGTGTGTATATAATTGACCTTTTCAAAGCCAAATGTTAACACGGTGTCTGAAAATCAGGGTATTTTCAGAAGGACAGCAGTCAGCCTGGGCCAGATTGACACCTGCTGGTTTCTCCTCCAGGTCAGCCACACTCCAGTGCTGTTTCTGCCTTATCCCTGTCACTATCCCAGAATGCAGTAGTGATCAAAGGAGATAGTGGGTGAAACACACACAAAGCAGTGTGTTAACAGCTCCAAAGGAATATTGCCTTCTGCCCTGGAGCCTAGATGTATTTTGTCAAGCAAGAAAAAACCCTGCCTAAGTTCATAGCTAAGGGCAGCTGTCTTGACTAGTAGTGGTCCACCTCATTAGTGAATAGAAATTCTAAAGATAAATGGCAAAAGCAAAAAAACTCTGATCAAGTCAACACAGCTTGTTGTCAGATACAGAGCAGCCCTGTATAATGCGGAGGGCTAGGTGAACAGCCCTGTTCCCCTAAGCACAAAAGAGCCAGCCCAAATTTCATCTTCCTGACCTAATGTAGGGAGACATCCATATCATTGGTCTTCTTTATAGAAAGAATTATAGTGTCAGTTTTTATGGAAGAAGGTGTCCACCACATATGTGCAAAATCGAATTACAAGTGTAGGCTGTATTTAAGCTATCTGGTGCTATCCTTCATATTGGTACAGATAAACAGACGAACTATAGTTAAGTCTGAGAAATGATATAGGAAGATTTCATGAGAAGGAGAGTATACAAACCTACAGGACACTATAATTTATTTCACTCAATTTGTAATCACCAATCTCTTAGAGATTCTTCCACAGTTATGAACATTAGTTGGGAATGTTAATCTTTGTGGTGACTTTTATATATAGAATGCCTATCTTTAACAGCTAATATTTTTAAATAGACTTGTATTTCTCTAAGTTGAAGGGACATAGTTTGATAAATATTTAAGATCTATGCATGTAATTTTGTGCCTGTGATTTGAAATATAAAATGTTTAAATTTATCTTGAATTTACACGCTATAGTTTTTGTAGCAAAGTTTTGCTTGCTAAGTTTCAAATGTTAACACCTTATGAAACTTTTCAGATGTGGGTTCCCCCCCACACCATTCTATTATATTTGTGATTATGCACATAGTTACCTTCCAGTTCCTCTAATGATGCACAAATGTGCACAGGGAAGTTAACTTCTTAGACTTCTCAGTGCATGATGTGGCTATTATAGATAGGGGTGCCTTTCTTCTTCTGATGCAGCTGGTGCTGACCACTGTCAGAGACCAGATACTTGATAAACTAAATCAGTGGTTCTCAGATGTTTTGGCCTTCAACTCCCAGAAATCCTAACAGCTGGTAAACTGGCTGGGATTTCTGGGAGTTGTAGACCAAAATACCTGGAGACCCACAGGTTGAGAACCACTGAAGTAGATCCTTAGGCTGGTCCAATGTTAGAAGTATGCATTTTAGAATTTCAAACCAACCAACCCCAGGCGTAAAATGAAAGCTAAAGATTTCTTTCATTCCCGATACCATTTGCATCAGCTGTAACATGTATCAATAACACACTTATAATTTAGTGAACATAACTTTTACGTTTCTTTTTAAGATGAAATTTTATTTTGAAATCAAGTTAAAAATGCAAGCAATGGAGTGGCATCTCTGTCTTGTATGTTTTATATGATTTATCATTTATATTTTCTTGGCTACACTGAGGTAACAAATATGCTTTCATCTAGTCTTCATAACCATATAGATCATGAACTGGAAGAACAGTGACACACATTTATTGATCCCATGTCTACAGAGCTGCATCAAAATATCCAGCTTCTTTCTTTTCCCACTTGAGTGGTGTATCTGATTTTTCTTCAGGAAGTGGCAAATCTGAGCCAGTCCGATAGTTTCTCTCCCAATACCAGTATAGCTGAACATCACATAGCCTAGAGCAGGAGTAAGCCACCTGGAGTACAACTCCCATAAAACTTGATCACTGGCCATGCTGGCTAGATTTACGGTGGCTTCTGTGTCAGGGCAACTTGAGATGGGCTTTCCGGGTGCTGAACCCATTTTGGAGAAAAGATACAGAATCTTGTATGGCTCTTTTAAAATCTGGCATTAAATTAACAAGTTCGCTGTCCTTGTGACATGGAAGGCACCAATTAGTCCAAAATGTCTGAAGGACATCAAGTTGTCTATCCCTGACTTAAAACAAGTTCAATCCCCAATACTGTTTATGGTGGCAGCACATTTGTAATAATTCTTTATTAGAAGAACCCTAACGGCGCTACATGCAGTCATGCTGGCCACATGACCTTGGAAGTGTCTGCGGACAACGCTGGCTCTTCAGCTTAGAAATGGAGATGAGCACCAACCCCCAGAGTCAGACATGACTGGACTTAACGTCAAGGGAAACTTTTACCTTTACTAGAAGTTATTACAAATAACTTTTTAATAACTAATTTGAAATAACTCTAGTAAGGAAAAGGAATTGAAGCTAATGCAATCACTCTTATTAGTTATTACCAGTGTTGTTTCTCAGTAGGCTGATTGCAAGTTGAGAGAGAGAGCCTTTGGATTAGGTGGACTAAAGGGCAGCTGATTTGTGACTTTTTCCTGTTTACCTTAAGGATAATTTCAAATTCTAGGTACTGCAAATTGAAACAAGGATTCACATTTAATTATTTTTCCTGCATCTATCTGCTCATAGTTTATTAGAATGTCCAAGTGATGGCATATGGATTACAGGCTACAACTGATGTTAATTCAGTTGTTATTGCCATCTGTTTTGATGATATCTTCACAGTCATAGCTACCACTCATTGCATGCTGTGTCATATTAAACAGGCATAGCCTAGTGTTATACTTGGATGTCATGCAGCCAGATCCCAGGGCTGAATTTCCAAGCCCTGAATCTGACTTCATAACATAAACATGCGAGCACCTGGCGGGAGAAGATAAAATGAGCCTGGGAACTCAGGGGTGAAAGTATAAACAATTATAATTGCTGTAGTGTGGGGGGGATAGAAACCTTGGTGGAAATGTGATCCAGAAGGTGGGGTTTGATGATGATATTTGCGTGTGATATTACGTTGCATCAGAAGTGATAAAATTAGATGTATGTAAACATTAGGTCATTCTCGACTTTTCCAAAGTCATGTATTCTTCAATAAAGATTGTGTTTGAGAGCAGCTGTCTTTGATCTGCGTTCAGACTGGTCCTTTGAAGTAAGCCTGACATTAAAGTCGAGAATCCCATTTCTCACCCTCCTGCGGAATTCGCAGTGAAGTGATAATGAGCGAGGAAGAAGATCAAAGCCCAAATGAGGCAGAGAGGCCTTTGCAAGGGGCCCGGCCGAAGAGAGAAGAGACGCTGCAAGCCATAGCTTCCTCTACGGGGTACCCCAAGCCGAACGGCGTGACCCAGAGAATTCCCAGGCTCGGAAGAGGCGTCTCTGCAGCTGCAGAAACCAGTTGGGGATCTGGAGGAAGTATGCCGGAGACCGTGGCCCTGCGGTTATCCATCCTGGAAACTAATTTATCCAGGCTGTCGGAAACCGTGGGGAGATTGGTGCCATTACTGGAAGAGGATCTCCAGAAGGAGGCCAGCCGATATGGCGCCGAGAGAGAACCAAGCAAAGAAGGAGATTGGAGCCAGAGGGGCCAGCGGGCGTCAACGCAGAGCCCCGTGGCGGCAAGGGACGAGGGAGATGAGGAATACTGGCAGGAGCTGCAGTTCCGGGACAGCATGGCGCGAGAAGTGGAGCGTCAGCGAGCCCTGGGGACCCTGAGGCCGCCGTCTCCAACAGAGCTCCCAACCCCCCGAATGGGCGTCGGGGTGGAAAGGCCACTGGGGCCAGGGATCGGGTCCAGTGGATTCGCAGACGAAGGCGGAGAGGAGCGGGGGGTCCAGGAAGAGGAGGAGGATGTGCCGTACGACGAGGAAAGGCGAGATGAGGGGGCTACAGCTAGGCCAGTATGCGGATGGGCGGAAGAGCCAACAGCGGCGGCAGACTTCCAGGAGCCGCGCAGAATGACCACCGGAGTGGGGCGCGGCGTGTTCCAAGGAGCCACCCGAGGAAACCTGATGCAACCCTTCCCCATGCCGCCCAGACAATATCAAAGGGCTGCAGAATGGATGCCTAGAAGGGAAGATCTCAAGCTGGAATACGGAGGGGAATCAGAGGAACTGAACTTTTTTCTAATTAGCATTAGAGGATACATGGAAGACAACGCACACACATTTCCCTCCGAAGCAAGCAGGGTTCGAGCCATCGGCAACACACTAAAGCGAGGAGCAGCCAGCTGGTATGTGCAATTGCATGCCAGACGCGACCCATGCCTGAGGTCAGTGCCCCGCTTCCTCGCCGCACTGGAGAACCGGTTCAGAGACCGGCTAGAGCAATTGAGGGCTCGAGACCAGCTGAAAGGAATAAAACAGAGGGACAAAACGGTGCCCGAGTACGCAGAGGAATTCCTCCACCTCGCGGAAAGGGTACCGGAGTGGTCTGAAGTAACCAAAGTGGAACTATTTAAAGAGGGACTACGCCCCGAGATTTTCAGCTGGGCAGCGCACAGAGACGACCCCGAGACGCTCCAGGGATGGATTCAACTAGCGGGGCGCGTCGAATCTACCCTGGCACAAGTAAAGCGCTTCAGGAGCAGCAGCGGCCAGCAAAGACCGGTGGCGAGAGGTCGAGGAGAAACGAGGAAGCAAGAAAGACCCGGAGGGAGGCCGGGGATTCCCTCCAGAGGAGACGACAACAAACCTAAACCGGGATGCTTTGTATGTGGGAAGACGGGCCACCGAGCAGCGGAATGCTGGGCCCGGAAGGGGGAGCCGCCAAAAGCCCCAAAGCCCAAGCCAGCAACCGGGAGGCGTGCGGAGGAAGAGGTGCAGGCCCCAGAATCTTCGGAAAGATTGGTGAGTCGGGACAAACGCATGATAGTAGTACCAATTTGCCTCTCGGGGCTAGAAAATCGGGCCACCTGCAAGGCGTTTGTAGACTGCGGGTGTTCTAGGAACATTATAACCCCAGAATTAGCAGGAGCGCTGAAATGCCAGCAGATGGCACTTGACTCCCCAATTGCATTTTCGCAGCTGGATGGGTCAGTCGCTGCTGGGGAAGTATCTACAAAGGAATTACGGGGAGTTCCATGCAAAATAGGCAAATGGGGAGGAAGAATATCCTTTGTGATAGCCCCTATTGCCACATACCATGTAATATTGGGGATACCATGGCTCGAACAAGCAAATCCTGAAGTAGATTGGAGAGGAAAAAGCTTAGCATTTAAAGAACAGCAGATGCAATGGGAGATAAGCAAAATTGCAGAAGAGGAGGACGAGGAAGACGAAGCAGGGGAAATAGACCCACAGCTATTGCCACCTGAATACAGAGACTTTGCGGATGTTTTCAATCAGAAAGAGGCCAGTAAATTGCCTCCCAAAAGAAATGTAGAAGTAGGGATTGAAATAACCCCGGGAGCAGACTTACCAAAACCAAAAGTGTATCCCATGTCTGTGCAAGAGAAGGAGGAATTGAGAAAATACATTGATAAAAACCTGGCTCGAGGCTTCATTAAGCCATCTAATTCTCCTCTCGGGGCTCCAGTGTTATTTAGGAGAAAGAAAGACAATTCCCTAAGATTGTGCATTGATTATCGAAATTTAAACGCAATTACCAAGGACAATAAATACCCTATGCCCTTAGTCAAGGATTTAATTACCGTATTGAAGAAAGGAAGCATATTTACTAAACTGGATTTAATTGAAGCGTATCATAAATTAAGGATCAAACCGGAGGATACTTGGAAAACCGCATTTTCCTGCGCATTCGGCCATTTTGAATACGAAATTTTGCCTTTCGGGTTAAAAAATGGAAGCGGCTGCTTTATGCAGCTTATAAATGAAATACTACACCCGTTATTGTACAGAGGGGTGTTCATATTCCTTGATGATATCTTGATCATTTCTGAAGATAAGGAAAAGCACGTAAAATTGGTCCGGGAAGTTTTGCAGAGACTAAGAGAAGCAAAGCTGTACGCAAAACTGTCCAAATGTGAATTTAATAAAACTCAAATTGACTTTCTGGGATATCGGATGTCTCCAGAAGGGTTAGCTATGGATCCGGCTAAAGTAGCAGATGTGAAAGAATGGGGAGTGCCTCAAACAAGGAGGCAATTACAATCATTTCTGGGGTTTGCAAATTTTTACAGACCCTTCATAAAAGGCTTTGCACAAATAACCGCACCCCTTACAGAACTTTTAAAAACAAAAGGGAAAGGGGAGACAGCAAAAGTGAAAGCTCCCGGCGCCAAACTGAGTTGGACGCCAGAATGCCAAAAGGCATTCGAGACCTTAAAAGAATGCTTCACTGAAGGACCCATCCTAAAACACCCTGATATCAGGAGCCCTTTCATAATCCATTGCGATGCCTCAGACTGTGCGTACGGGGCAGTGCTATTGCAAAAGGATCAAAATGGGAACTTAAAACCCTGTGGATATTTGTCACGGAAGTTCAGCGAAACTGAAAAAAGTTGGCCAATATGGGAAAAAGAGGCATTAGCCATATTAAAAGCCTTAGAATGCTGGCGACACTTCCTCGAAGGAAGCGGAATCCCATTCGAAATTTGGTCTGACCATAAGAATCTCCAGTATTTAAAGTCTCCTAGAAAATTGTCCCCCAAACAAATCAGATGGGCGCAATACTTCAGCAGATTCGATTTCCAATTAAAGTTTTTTCAAGGGAAACAGAATGTCTTGGCAGATGCTCTTTCACGCATGCCTCAACACGAAGGCCTAACCACAGCAAAGGAGGGGACAATATTCTCTGACAAACAATGGGGCTTAGCTGTCAGGACAAGAGCACAAACCCAAAAGGAGGACACGGCTTTTGTCGAACTCGGCGGGGAAGATAACTGGGGAAATGAACTAAAACAGTCTTATAAAGGAGATCAATGGATCGCGTCCAACGCAGAAAAGGGGGACCAGAAGGGGGGATTTTGGTTTGTAAACAAGAAACTGTATATCCCAGCAATATTAAGGATTAAGATTCTGCATCGTTTTCACAACAACCAGAGCGCTGGTCATACAGGAATTACCAAAACAACAAAGGCAATAGCAAAACATTGTTGGTGGCCAGGAATGAGGAAGGACATAAAGAATCATGTTGTCCAATGTGATGATTGTGCCAGAAATAAATCGGGAGGAGGGAAGCCTATGGGATTGTTACAGACAGTAGCGGAACCTACCAGGCCTTGGGAATGTGTAGCTATGGACTTTGTGGGAGAACTGCCAGTCAGCAAAGGACATCGTTATATTTGGACAGTATTAGACCTGTTTTCTAAACAGGCCCACTTTATAGCACTGACGAAGCTACCATCGGCTGAGAAACTAGCTGAATTGTACATAAACCATATTTACAAATTACATGGATGTCCAAGTAGAGTAGTCAGTGACAGAGGAGTACAATTCACAGCAAAATTTTGGGAAAAATTCTTGGAAATGCTAGGAGCAGAAAGGAGTTTAAGTTCTGCTTTTCACCCCATGACAAACGGGGCGGTAGAACGTACTCAGCAAACGCTTGGGCAGTTCCTTCGAATGTACTCTAACATGAGACAAAATGACTGGTCTAGGTGGTTGGCGTTTGCGGAACTAGCCTTTAATTCAACTATACATTCAGCAACAAACAAAACCCCCTTTGAAGTAGTTTACGGGTATGAAATACAACCTTTACCCCAATTGCCGAGGTGGACAGAAAATGAAGGAACAGAGGCAGGGAAATGGAAAACGCAAATGATGGAATGTTGGAATCAAGTGACTGCTTCGTTAAAAGAAGCACACAAAAAGTATAAAACGTTCGCAGACAGAAAGAGGGTGGAAGGCGATAAATTAGATAAAGGAGATCTAGTGTGGTTAAGTACCCAGAACATCAAATTGGGGTTACCTTCAAGAAAACTGGGCCCCAAATATATTGGACCATTCAGAATACAGGGTGTTATCAATGAAGTGACTTTCCAATTGGCATTGCCAAAAAGTTTAGGGAAAATACACCCAGTCTTCCATCGCAGCTTGCTGAAAAAATATATGGGGACTTTAGACAAAATGGACCCATAGAGTTATTGTTTGATTTGTTTCAGGACTATGGTGAAAGAAGAACCGAAGAGGAGGACGAAGAAAACGGGGGCGCCATGTCATGCAGCCAGATCCCAGGGCTGAATTTCCAAGCCCTGAATCTGACTTCATAACATAAACATGCGAGCACCTGGCGGGAGAAGATAAAATGAGCCTGGGAACTCAGGGGTGAAAGTATAAACAATTATAATTGCTGTAGTGTGGGGGGGATAGAAACCTTGGTGGAAATGTGATCCAGAAGGTGGGGTTTGATGATGATATTTGCGTGTGATATTACGTTGCATCAGAAGTGATAAAATTAGATGTATGTAAACATTAGGTCATTCTCGACTTTTCCAAAGTCATGTATTCTTCAATAAAGATTGTGTTTGAGAGCAGCTGTCTTTGATCTGCGTTCAGACTGGTCCTTTGAAGTAAGCCTGACACTTGGATGCGTGGAAACAAATGCATTTTTAAAGCAAGAACCTCGACCTTTCTGCTTCACACACATTGGAGTGATACACCAGGTGCGGTTGTGTGTTGTTGTTTTTATTAATCGGATAGTGTATTTACCTGTAAGATCAAACTATTTGTATAACATACCAGTGACATACAGAAGGACCTTTTCTCAGATATGCTGAGGGAATTGAACCCTGTACAACAGAGCTGGGAGCTGCGTCTTACCTAGCAACTGTTTCTAAGTAGGACAACCTATCACTGCTCCCATGGAGGAACGAAAGGAGCTTGCAATACTGTTGGGAAGAAAGACTAATGCTAGGCCTGAGATGGAAAGGGGGAGGAGGGCACCAAAGAGCTGCGGCTCAGAGCAGGGAAGGTTTTAGGATCAATTTGGCTGTGCAAGGAATGCCTGTAGCCGAAAAAAAACAAAACAAAGGACCTTTGCAGTGGTAGCGGGGTAGTAATTAATAAGAGGAGAGGAGCTTAAGCATTAAGGATACTAGAAAGCTTTCTTGTTTAAAGCAAAGATTCATGATACCATACACATTTAAAGCACAAAAAACCCCCAAAATTAGCTGCAGAAATCCACATTCCTCTTAAAATATTGTTTCTAAAAATGAGTCTAATATCTCACAAACTCCAAACTTTGTCATTCACAAATACACATCTATATTCCTTCCAAATTAAAGTCAACCTGAGAATTAAGATTTACATGGTTTTTGGAACATTTTAAAATTAAGGCTTTGACAGTTGGCACTGAGTAAAATCTGGATGTTACAGATGGAAGCCTTAGATAGGTGAGATGAGTATGGAGGACTAGGACATTTTGGCAAGTTCATTTCCCTGATGTTTTTAGGCACTTGCATATTGAAATAAAAATTAAATAGCTTGCAGTCCCTCTGTTTAACAACAGTATTTTTAACTCTCTTCTCCCCCATCCTGATAATTGCTTCCCATCATGGGGCCTAGAGAAGCTTGCAGTGATTGTTTTAGCCAACACACACACACACACACACACACACACACACACAGATACATCTATCAGGTATAGGATCAATGTTGTGGAGCAGAAGGCCCTTCCTCCCAGCCCCCTATTTAATCTACTACAAATTGCAAGATAGATAGAAATTATTCCACTTCCAGTTCAAAAACTTTGAGATGTATGTTTTCTATTTAATTAGGTACATCTGCCTTTTAGGAGTAACAAACAAGTCCAATTGCATTTGTGCATATTCCTATTTCTTACGAGTAAACAAATGTTTAATAACTGCAGATTTGATTCAGTGCATCTGGGTGGGCAGCTGTTTAGTATATGGAGTATATCATTGGTTTAGCTATCCTAATTCTATATGCACTGTTCTGACTTCTCTGGCTACAAAATGGGAAGAAAATATAAGAAATGACACTAAACTTTTGTTTTTTCCACCACCAGATGAAGGATTAAACCATGAATGCAAGCTGTGCAACCAGACCTTTGATTCTCCTGCCAAACTCCAGTGCCATCTGATAGAACACAGTTTTGAAGGAATGGGGGGGACCTTCAAATGCCCAGTCTGCTTTACAGGTGAGTATGCTGACAAGATTAGTTCATTTCCCGGCCATGGCTTTAGTTTATTCATACACATTCTCCAATGATGTCATTTATGCCAGACTGTGACTTTGGGTCAGCTTCTGTGCGAATATCAGATTAGTGATATTGATTAGGAATTATTTAAAAAGTCAAGTGTGCAGAAGGATCAGGCATGCATCTACCTGAACTGCTTTTCAAATTCCTTCATATAATTCACTTTATCATACTTAGTGATGCAGGATTTTAACAGTCTTGGTGTTGAGCAAAATATTCTCTTCTCTCGAAGGAGGTCCCTGGGTTTTGCTCATTTCTCCCTCCACTTGTCACCCTCAATTCCACATCCCATGTTGCTCTGGAAAGACCCTGAACCTTACTAGGAAGGTACTACAGTGGGAAGAAGGCAATTCCCAGTATGCCTTATTATTCTAAATGCTTTCCACGAATTACTCAATGTATTTTCCATGTAAACGTCCACTCTTTTTTATAGTGACTTTTAACTGTATCTGTTTTAATTTTTGTAAGCTACTTTTGGTCCCAGTATTGTGAAAGGCAAAGTATGAATGGAATAATAACACCAAGAACAACATCAGAAGTGTTTTCTGCACTCTTATTCCCCAAACCAAGGCAGCGCTGAACATGGAGTTCAGTGTTGCGTCTCTTCTGAATTAAAGACGGCTTTCAAAAGCAGGCTGTGATATTACATTGAGGATGAAATGTCTTATTGAGAGATATATTAGAAAACAGTAGGTTATAGTTCTTGAGCATATTAAAGTAGCTTTTTGAATTGTGGTCTTCACTTTTTCTCCAGAGAAAGTTTGTGACATGTTCTTGATATAGGAGACACATGGCTATTCTAACCTTATGCAGAAGAAATGGAAAACAGGGTGTGAGACATTGCATGTGTGTTACAAAATCATATGGTGCAGATGGATTCCCATTGAGTCTATTGTATTCTTTTTCCATCTGCCTATATAAATTCTTAAGGAAGAGAACATCACATTTGTACAGAGCTAAAACAGGGTAGGTCTAGAATTCAGGAAATTTCTTATTTTCTCCTCATAGCACCACAAACCCAATTTGGCTGTGGCCTGATTGGTCACTGTACTTATATGTATGCAAACGTATTCATATACATGCCTACATCAAACTGCAAAGAGGGAAGCTTCTTTTCTCCCAAAGGGAAGAATCTATTATTGCCTCATATTTGAATTCCCAATACAGAACAGAGGCATGCTGGAATTTTGCTCAGATGTTTATGAACACACAATATTTCCAGACATACACACACACACACACACACACACACACACGGACTCAAGCCTCATTTTTTCATATATATCTGAAAACTATATATTGGAAAACAAATATATATGAGATTCAAGCCTGATTTTTCATGTATATTGAGAACAATCAACAATCAACTTGCAACTGAAAATCCCCATTAAATGTTTTAGTTTGAGTATATTTTAGTGACTGTTTCATACATAATAGGCTCTATGTGATGCTGTTGCTCTTACTAGGCATATGCCAAAAAAATCGGAATAGTCGGAAATCATAAGAAAATGAAGAAATCATAAGAAATCATAAGAAGTTTTGTAAGCCAGTAGCCATATCTGAAGCGCTTCCATGGTCCACACCAAATATTTAAGAATCGAAACTAACTCTATCCTTTTTTGTTTTAGTTTTGTAAATCTCAGAAGACTCTCAAAGTCAGTTTCATATTCAGTACAAGAAAGCAAAGCCATTAAGCCAAAAGGGCTGCCTGCCAGCTTTGCCATTCCTCTCCCTGGAATTAATGGCCTCTTGCCATTAGAAGAGGCCAGAAAAGGAGAAACAGTGAATTTTGGGAACAGCACAGAAATCCGGGAAACGTAGTTTGGGAAGGGGAGAAGCCCTATGCCAAAGAATGCAAAAGGCTCTGCCCTCTATACTACATTTCTCAGTATGCATTAGCATCAGAATGCACCAATCAGGAGAGGAAATCGGTCTGTAGCCACTCCCAGTCAGAGCTCCCATACATTTGTTAATATTCTAAAATTTATCAAAGCTTTTGCCCCAAAAACAAAGTTTCTGGAGTAGAACAACTACTTTCAAAGTAAGGACTACACAATTAAACAGGAAATACATTGAAACTAGGAACAGATTTTCTTTATTATTAACAAATGTTGAGGTTTGAAAATTTGCCAAAAATCCGTGGATAAGTGAAACTTTTGAAATTTGGTGGGCTAACATGGTAAATGTGTTCTATCATTGTTTCACTCCAATAGCTTTAAAAATGAGCCCCTGAAGTTTCTCCAATTAAAGTAATTTTGTGCATATGCATAAATAAAATAGTAACAAAATTTTGTTACTCTCGTTATAGTAACAAAATTTTCACTAAGTATGCTTCAGAAACACTTTAGAAACAAATTGCCGGCACTCCCAGTTTTATAATGACTTTTGAACCATTTTTTAATGAATCACACATCTCTAACTCTTACTAAGTGATGAGGATGTAATTTTGAAGTTGCTTTAGCACAGCTTAGAATGCTTTACCTGACTTCCCTAGAAACCATTTCACCACTCTGTGCCCCTCAGTCCTTCACTTTGCCAATATTCTATCCTGTATCTGTTTCTCACCATCCTCTCCTAAACATTATCTCTCTACCTGAGCTGGGATGTACAAAATTCTTCCGCTTGTGACTTCAACGAGTGAGAACACCCAGCCAATAGCTCTTAATACGCATATTACCAATCAGATACCCTTTCCCATTCCAGTATGAAATACATTGATGTACCAGATGAAACTGAACTTATACATATATTTTAAGTTAAAACTCCAAAGAGTTTTTGTTTTTAAGATTTTTTTTTAAGGATAATAAGACTATTTAAAATTGTTCATGCAATCACAGTATATACTGTAAATGCAGGATTTGTTTTTCTAAAATAAGAACTCCAACAATGTTCATAGCTGTGTCAATAAGAAACTATTGGGCTGTTCTCTGTTGCTATATCTTGATAGGATAGCGTGGCCATTTAGTGTTTTTATATTATTATTCTTTGGCAACTCTACTTCAGAAAAAAAAATTAAGCAAACCATGGTACTCATGCGACTATTTATTATTACCTTCCTGTGTGCTAGTTAAATAGGTCTCCCTTGCTTTATAACATTTAGTTAATTTTCACTACATGTCTTGCACTAATAATGTCTGAAACTATAAAAAGTTCTCCTTTGTATAAGGAAGTGGATTTTTTGTTCCCATAATGCAATCTGTCATTCTGAGAGTTAAGTTCTGGTAGTATAATTTAAATACAACAATGTACAAAATAGATCTGAAAATGAACCCTATTGAAGTGTATTGCCATAATTTCCCCTGATTTAAAAATAACAATAAGAATAAGAATTGTTTAGGATTTCAGCCCGTGGTCTTGTATAAAATGTTGTTAGGAAATATGTAGATAACTTCTGTTCCAATCTGTGTTTTTAAAAACCCATTTTCCTTTTTTTGCTGATGGGGTAAATAGACACAGTACATTAATCATAGGCAATGAAATTTTTTGAGTAATATGTTATTAAATTATTTCAGTATGTAGAATATTAACAAGAACCTAAATTCACCAATATAAATTTTATATGGAAAATGGAATCTAATCCTTTTTAAGGTAATGAGAAATGTGATTAAAATGTATGACTCACAAGCACACAATTCTAATTCTTTCTTTCTTTGTTTGTTGGCATTCAATTAGAATTATTTTAATGATTAGGAATGGAGTCAATTTTAAATGCCAGCATCTTTAATAAATCCTTTCCATGCCTATACAGATTAATATTGTAGATGCAAACTTTTTTTAGGTCACAGTGCACCAGGCATCCATCAGAAGTCAGTGCTGCCAACACAAACACTGCCTCTGGCATATACAATTTAATTATTAATAGTATGTCTCCTAGGTAAACTGTTACACAGTCTTAGGGCCTTGTTTTGTAGTCATTAAAATTGAACATGTTTATATTATTGAAACCCTTGCATTCACTGTGTACTCAGAGTTGATCTTAAAGTATCCAAAGAGAATTTACCTGCAGTTCTGTTTTACGTTTATAGACATTGCCCCAATGTAGCTGTGGGATATAATTTTTAACGGTAACATATTTAAATACAAGATTGTTTGTTAAATTTAACTTTTGAGCAAATGCAAAGCAAATAAATAAAAAAGACTTCAGATTCTATTGTTTGCAAATAGAATCTTTTTTAAAATCTTGCTTTTGATTTTCAATGTGGTGTGGTTCATTCTGAAATTACTATGGTAAGAGCAAAATGATTGAGGCAAGAAGGAAAGGGTAGTTTCTAAATGTTTTAGATTTAAATGTTATTTGATTATGTTTTTACCAGACATACAGGAATGGTTCTTTTACAAAGAGAAGAAAAGAAAATTAGGATTTGAATGTAGAGCTGAGCAATCATGGCTGGTGCCTATTATAGCAACAGTATAATCAGAAATTATAGGTTTCCTGGATAATTGTACCCTTTGCAATTGCTGTGAGTTAATGAGGAAAGGTTCACAAGAAAAGTCTCTCTGTGCAAAAAGACAAAATAACAAAAAGTTCACATTTTCTTTTCAACGTTTCAGTATTTGTTCAAGCCAACAAGTTGCAGCAACACATCTTTTCGGCCCATGGGCAAGAAGACAAGATCTATGACTGTACACAGTGCCCACAGAAGTTCTTCTTCCAAACAGAACTGCAGGTACTGTGCTCATTAAAAGTACTTGAATAGAGGGGATTGTAGCATATATTATTGATCAGAGTCAATTGGGGAGTGCTTCATCACAAGAACTTGTGAGTACTTCATCAGAATGGGAGCAAAGGGATGGAGAACCAGAAGGGGAAAGAGACACCTATTTGCAGGAAGTCCATATATGAAGCCATTAAAAGATAACTCCAAGAACTATCTGGAGTGCTATACAAGAAAAACGTCTCTCTGTACTATGGATGTGATTGACTTTTTTTTTTTTACAATTAGGGAAGTACGTGAATATGGTAGAATTTAAAGTGTTTAAAGTGTTTAAAGTTGCCGGCTCTTAATATCTATGGATTTGGCAAGAACATTTTTGCTACAGCTGTTGAAAAATAAAGAAAATTCCAAAGCTCAAAATATTGGGCTATTTTTCACATTAGAGTTCTGTATAATAATACAGCACCAAATGACCTAATGGCTTGTAATTTATGTGTTTGTGAATAAATATGCACCTATCTATATGCTAATAAGGCAGAATCAAGTACTAAACATGTTGAGTTCAAGTTCTGCTTAGCCTTCTACATCATTTTTATTGGAATAACAAATACTAATCTTCCACTTGAAAACCAACAAAGAGTAGTTATATCTGTGAAATGTAACTATTTATATCTGTTAGTTACCGTACTCTTTTGATATGGCAAAATTATAATTTCCCACTTTCAGTTTTGTTTCTTTGTTGGTCACTGAGTTTGTTCTCAGTGCATGATTCATTGTTCCAGATGTTTTCCTGAGAGGTCACTTGAGGAACTGAGTCATTGAGAAGGAGCATCATTGTCAATTACCAGTGAAAACATAAAGCTTCATCAAGATCCTTTCTTGTGGGGCATAAGTGGAGGCTGATTTTTTTTCCAATTGGGATTCCATTGCTCTCCTGAGATTTACTATTACTGTTGTGAATTTTTTTCAGGGAATTATTATTTGCTTAGTGAAACATTAGAGTTAGATTTCTGGGTGAGCTACATGATTATCCCACAAGTTTAGAAATACATGATAAAAGAATAAAACAAGAAGATCAGCATCACCATCATCATTACCACTGCTATTAGATTTTGTATCTTCATATTACACTCTTACAGGATTCCAGGTGGCTAACATTTTACATCAAAGGGTAGGAATTTCTTTCAGTGCAAGAACATAACTTAGGGCTTGCCTATACAGATCACAAAAACCTGTAGTGGCCAAGAAGTCACTCTTGAATCTTTAGATGTCATCGAGGGTGTTCCAGTCCTTAATGCAGGGTAAACTGGGTTGAATCACTTTAGTCTCATGTTAAGAAAAGTCAGGGAATGCTCTAGAGTTTTGGTAACTTTGATGGAACCAAATATACTAGGCTCTTTTTG
The DNA here is from genome assembly GCF_035594765.1 of Anolis carolinensis. Classification (NCBI taxonomy): domain Eukaryota; kingdom Metazoa; phylum Chordata; class Lepidosauria; order Squamata; family Anolidae; genus Anolis; species Anolis carolinensis. The sequence goes on from NC_085844.1 coordinate 55,860,240, forward strand.
CTGAAATCTCTTACTTCTAGTAGCTATGCCTTCAGAGATGCATTTTAACCTTTTGGAATAGAGAACATATACAAAAGCTCAATAACCACCAAACAGTGGTGTCATAGTGATGATACAGTTTTCACTGGCAGCTTTAAATCACAAAATAGTGGGGAATACTGGGCTGGGGAGAGGGAAGCAGAAAAGCTTGGTAGCTGGTTTGAGAAGGCTAGATAACTTCCTGTCTTAAGATGCTTTCAAGGCAAATTTAGGTAATCAATAAACAGGGAAGCATATAAATATATTTACAATATGTTTTAAAGATGGAGCAGGTTGCCCTGAATGACAATTGGAACAATGTAGTGATTTTTTTTTTTACCATATTGTAAAAGAGGGTTTGCTGACCCAGGCTGCCATTTTCAAGGCAAATATAAAACATGTATGCCCCCTTCCCAAAATCATACAAATAGAAGTATTTGTACCTTGCAATCATCTGTTTTGGTTGCAAATTTAGGATTTTCAGCTATGTTCTTGATTTCTTTTTCCACCTTCCCGGGAGGGGGGGGGGGGGGCGAGGGAAAATGAGAAAAAATATACTTATCACTGAAGCTGCTATTTCTGGAAGGGTCATGATAATGGTGTGTCATAGCCATCATGCCAAATGGATACATGCAGGAGATCTGTTCAAGTACACCTTTCAAAGGATTATCAGCCTACGTATTTTAAGCCAACCAAAGTATCTTCAGGGTCAGCCAAAAGGTTACAGATTTGTAATGACGGTGCTAGTGCTAGTTCAGCTCTAATGATACTATTACTCAAGCTATTGAGCTGCCACTCCTTGGGGCAGAGGTCGCTTGTGTTTAATTTCTAGACAGAGGCTATGAGAGGGCTTCCAATCAAGTGTCTAAGAAATAAGATTATGGTGGGCATAAAGCCAACAATACCACCTTACTATTGCTTCTCTAATGATTCATAGGTAGCATCTAGGGGAGAAAAACATTCTTTACTTCCAGTCCAAGCAATCAGTTTAAAATTTCAAGAAAATCTTCACAAGGAAAAATGGCCAAGGAATGTGTTTTTAAATGAAGCAAAGGATTAGAGTTGACATTTCTAGATCCCTGGAGTCACTGAGAAAAGGGGGAACAGCCACTGCTTTTTAGGCCCTGAAGGCCAGCTGTGATTATGCATCCAGTAAGGAATATCTTTTTGGTGCTCCTTTGAAAGGAAATCTACCTGAAATCCAATTAATATAAGTCAGCTTTAGGCCAACATCTTCATAGATAATAGCAATTTTTTAAAGATTTCCTCAGCATCAGGAGACATGATTTAAAGCAGAGAGAAACGGCATTATTCAGCACATGTAAAAATCTAACCAAAAGCATCAGAATTTAGAAATCAGCATAGGACACGAAACCTATACCAAACTATTGCTATTGCCAATGTTCTCACGGATACTGAACAAATGGCTTAAATATTATGATTTTCGCCAGCTGTAGAAGGCAAACAGCTCAGTGTTAGTTAGAGAATATTTCAGAGATATGAGAGGAATTTCCAAGAGAGTTGAGACGCATGCTTAATTTGTACCAGGGCTTAGACTCTTTGAAGGTTATAGTCTGAAGGTAATTCATTCCCATAACTCACTGCAGGTGTGTTTTCCAATTGCACTATTGCCATTTCTTGTTACATTTAATAATTAACTCATGGAGGTCTCCAATTCTCCACCCTTCATTTATCATATCATCTAAAACAATTCTAAGTCCAAACAAAACATACAAATATCCAAAGAAGAGAGGTGACAGATCAATGGGAAAGGAAGTCGAAGTGCTTTAGATTTCCTCAAAAAGGAACCAAGAGGAACAGGCATTGGAACCAATTTGTCATTGGCAGCTCTACCCGAAATAGATACTAGCCTTTATAGTAATTGTCACGAATACATTTGTACAGGTATTTGTGCATCTTTTGAAAGACACTACTATTTCAGAACCATGGTCAATCTGCGTTGAGATTTCATTGTGTTTGTCACTTTCTCCAACATAATCTCTTACCTTCTAGCACTTAGGAAAAAGAAAGTGCCTACATTAGCAAGCTACTATGATTTAATTGTTAAGAAGTGGTAATGCAACCACATATACTTTTGCTTTCTATGTTCTGTGGGTGTATGGGGCCTGCATTTCAACATACAGGTCTGTTAGCGTCATATGCCTATTTACATGGCCTTACTTTTCTGCTCTTCATTCCAATAAAATGATATATTTTGGAGAAATTCATGGTGTAATTTACAAAGAATTACCATAAAATCTTATTCATGCTAGTAATCCTTTGTTTCCAATAGAAAAGAAAAAAAATTAGTCATAACATTAAAATGCATTGGATGTCAATTGCTAACAATTAAATTCTTATGTATGTGATGGACTTCATTTTTAGTATGTTCCTGTATCATTTGCAATACAAAGATGGTTTTAATTTGTTAAAGGCAAACTTTCATTAATGTTATGGTAGTTTAGTTTTCTTATATTTTATTTAAAGAAAAATAATTTACTGGATTATCAAAAAAAAGATATCCTGTATTTTTGACAGACCATCTCCCCAAATACTCAACTTGGTTTTTAGGTGTAAGAAAGTTTATAACAGAAATACTGGAGAAAAATGTATTCCCAAATATGCTTCTGTCCCTTTGTGTGTGCATGTGCCTTTAAAGATTTAACGCCTAAGGAAAAAAATACTTTGAATTCCTTCCACTATTCCTTTTCTCCCCTGGGGATTAAAGAATTTTACAGCCATATTAGTCTTTCATAAGGTAATTCTTTTCTGAAAAAGAAACTTCCTGGTCTGGAGTGTGTGAACCCAACCTTCTTTGATTGGCCTATTCAAATGTAATCACTCCCAGTGGGTAGGTGGTTCATTAGGCCATGAATATTTATAGTCCCTTGTAAAACCCACCAGGTCTGATATGCCACAGTCACATTCTCATTGTACCAAGGAGTATGTAAAATGCATAAACAGCTTGGCTATTTGGCTATGGGTTTTTCTCCATACAAGTCCTTATGCTCCATACAGATCCTTATGGTCACATTCTGAACTATCTGATTTTGTCTCCAAAAACTCTTGTCGCTGATTTGGATTCCATTGCACATTTTATAAAAAAAAATAATGTCCATAAAATAATATTATTAATTATTATTAATATTATTAATAATAATATAGTGTTTTTGTTTTCCTTTGGCATTTTCAGTATGTGGAGTTATATGTCGTTGCCATTTTACCCAATCATAGATTTCACACTGAGTACTGCTTCATGACATGTTCTTGCCATCTTTCTTTATATATCTCTACATATGAAATAGAATTGGCTCATTTTGCCACATCTTGTGATCGGCTAATCATACAGTAATTAACCTCTTTAGTCTGAAAATGTAGCATAATTCTAAATGTCTTTGATATACTGTATGTTCTTTATTTGCTCATGTGAAAATCTGCACATTAAGTTAAGACTCATGATTGGGTAAGTGTGGTCCTGTTTATACCAAATAATACCAAATATAAAACTAATAATCAACATAGTGTTGATTAGCTCAATCAGTTGATAGTATGGCATAATTAGAAAACTCTCTCTCTCTCTCTCTCTCTCTCTTTCCATATATATATATCATAGATTTTTTAAGAAAAATATCTAGTTTTTGTATTATAAGGAAAAGATAAGATCATGATTTCGTTCACACTAGAAATGGTTATGCAGAACAATAGCAGTGGGGGCATAACTATTGGTAACAAGAAACTGTAATGGAGCAGCAGAGTTTGATTGAGCCAAGTCTCCCTGAATCAGAAATACCCAGCTCTGAACCACAGGGAATTTCCCCACGATCCTTCATCACCTAATTCCCATGAAGGGAAAGTGGGAATCCAAGTGATCCTCAGAAATGAAGTTGGTTGATTGTAGTATCTAGGGTACTCACTTCATCTTCCATTCTGTTGCTTCCCTCGTTGGCTCAATGTAGATTATTTGGGCTATTTAGAACAATAGTGCTCCAGTATTTTGAATTGCACATAGAACCTCCACAAGTAAAGAATATTCTCTGCAGCAGACATTTTCCTTTAATTTATGGAAAGTAATGGGGGATGGTGACAGAAGGGTTCATTCCCTTTTAATGGAAAGCCTAAAAAGGGCATCTCTCTTGCACAAGTTTCACATATCAAAAATCAAGATCATATTAAGTAGCTCAACTGTATGAGACTTGCTTGTATACAAATTATACACTGATGTACAATATCATAAGTATTGCCACTGCTGCTTTGACATTCTGGGTGAAATGTGAAATAATATTTAAAAATTTGAGTAACTTTTTGTTGGGCTGCCTATCTCCAAGAATACTTTATAGCAAGTTGAGTCTTCCTCAGTGTGTAAGGAACTATGCAAATATAATGAGAGCCTGGCAGCAAAAGCAATAGAAACTGGTGTTGAGTGATATTCCACAGAAAGCACACAGAACCTTTAGCCTGCTATTTCCTGCACCACAAAAAATCAAGACTAAACATAAACCAAAGTTGTGTGCTTTCTGGTGATGTCTGGCGTGGATGTCAGGAGGAGGGACTAACTTTTGACATACTACTTATTTACTGTCAGACTCTCCCATTCATTTCCATCAGTTTAATGCAGTGTAATACATTGTTCTGCTTACTGAAAATGTGGTCACTCAGAATCCCTTGCAGTTTTTGCTGTAGGCTACATGCTACTTTGAGACTTCATGCTGGTTCATTCAATTTGCATATGACTGATATGAAAACATATAATAATTCTTAACTATTAACTATTAGTATTTATAAAAGTGGTGGGTGTTTTTTTACTTGAAATCAAATCTTATTTGATTTTGCTTACCACATTAGCAACCTTGCTTCGAGATCTCTTCTCTGTAAAATTCATATCCAATTGTATGCTTTGTTTTTAGGATAATGGGATGCATCCTCACTAAATATAAATAAAAACATCCCCAATAAGACTGTAGGACTTATATAATAAATGGGTATCTAATTAGTGAGAAGACAGGAAAGTTTGGAGAAGATAATGATGTTGGGGAAAATGTAAGGAAAAAGGAAGAGGGGCCGACCAAGGGCAAGATGGCTGGATGGTATCTTTGAGGTGACTAGCTTGACCTTGAAGGAACTGGGAGCTCTGGCGTGGGCTGGTCCATGAGGTTGCGAAGAGTTGGAAGCTACTGAATGAATAAACAACAACAAACCTAACTAAAATTATTCCACAGTGTTTGGAATGCAGAATAAATTTCATGGCTTAATATGCAGGATTGGATTTCTGGGTTTGGCCCAGTATTGCATGCAACACAGTGAGGCTTGGCCATTCCAAAGCCCAAAACCTATGGAACCAGCAGATCATGTTAAGTGTCTACATATAATACCAATTAGTTACCCCATAGTAATTTTTAACCCTGTCTTCCTTCTCATAGAGTAATTGAACAGTGCTAGATGGGATAATTCGTTTTTTACTATAAAAATGCTGCACAGATACCTTTTTAAAAAAATACTATTTGTTTAATCTGAGATGACATTCCTGAATTAAATGCTTCTCTAAATATGCACTGGAAAAATAGTAAGAATGTACTGGGCGAACCCTTTTAGGAACCCTTTTAGTAATTTTTTAAAGATCCGCTGTAATATGAACAGATTAAAGCTAATCCCAATTGGATGATTTTGGAAACAGCAATTTAAATTGTGGTATTCTGATCCAGTCAGTTTAAATCAGATATATTCAGAATGTAGCCTTTGATTTCAGGAGTGAACCAAATTATACACAGCAAAACAAAGATGGCTTGGGTGAACTTAACATTTAAGTTGTATTTGTATAATTTATGTCAGCTACATTTTATGAACCATCTACCATGTACATTATAAATTGCACTATCTCTACATTCTAGGACTTGTCCCTGAATTTTCCGCTTCTTTGCTGTTATGCAGGAATTGACCTTACAGTATCTTTCATCTGAATCAGAGTTAGTAACAGATGGTCACCTCTGGGACTGTTATCAGGGTGACTTGTAAAGCTTCTAAGATGGGTCTGTTTGAAGAGACTCGTGACTAGCTCTCCCTCCATTTCCCCTACCAATCCTGACTCCTTAATAGTTACTAGAAACCCTTTCAATTTAGGAATACTTATGTTCAAAGCAAAACTACTGGATGGAATACTTGAGACATTTCTGACTTCATATAAATGGAAGTGGAGCACGGGGAGAGGGGAAGCCCCTTTCATATTTTAGAGCTGGAAGCTGGAATCCACAATCTTATAATGTGTTTTTTTATTTTCAAAGTTTATCCTAATTATGAAATGTGAAATGCAGGGTTGCATCTTCTATTAAGTCAGTCAATTCAGGTGGCAGATCCAAGGCCATGAGGAGTGTCAAAAACAACAGCATCCCCTCTCCAGCCCCTCTTGAGTCCCCCAACCATACCTATTTCTTGTGTGACATGTGTGTTACATGTCATGCACTATGCCACTAAACTAACTTTCTTTTCACGGATGTAAAAGGTGACATCTCACTGGCAGTGCCTATATTGAGGATTCAGTAGTGCCGGCATAGTAAGATTTCCTTTAAAACCAACCTCACTGCTACATAATAGGCAAAATCAGGTTTCTGCTGATCATTGGTCATACTAGCTCTGAGAGCTACACCGCTGCAAATGAGCTGTATATCAGGGTAAATTACAGACTCCATAGCAATGGATTTGGTGGTTAGGAGTGATTGTATCAGTCAATAACAACATTGGTGGTTTTGGCTAGAACCCAAATTAGATATGTGGCAACAATGGTGTCTAATATGTTTGCATGCTTGGGTCTCAGCTCCAATTCCTTATTGGCGCCTCCCATGGGTGGAGGGTGGATGGAGGATAGGACCATCAGATGAGTACTGTTCAAGGCCCTAAAATGTCATGTCCAAAACCTAAAGACTAAAGACTGGTCTTGTTACAAGAGATAGTTCTTGGTGATGTCATTAAACATGCTACATTAATCATCAACCACAGTTGATCAAAATGTGTCATTCGTTTTTTTTCAAGTGTGCTAAAAGAGAATATACATACGCACATTTCAAGGCACCGCTTGTAGATTCATCCCCCTTGCCCTGAGGACTGGAGAAAAAAGGCCAGGTTCTGAGCTCTGGGAAACCTGAGGCTTTGCGAATATGCATAATAAGCTTAAAGTTTATTCACTAGTGTTAATGATCTACCATAGGTTCTCCATTTTGCTACCAGACTTCCTGAAGTGTCCTCAGTGAGGGTATTCACTCCTAGTATCAGAGAAGGATCATACGTTCGCATTTCAATTTGAACAGTCTACAGCCTTTTCTGTTGCAATGATAGCTCGGACAATACCCTACCCTGCTATAGCAACTTGGACCAGTTGCTGAGGGAGGCTAGAATCTTTGGTTGTATTATGCTTTACTATAGCAGCAGCCCACCTTGCCTTCATAAATACAAAAGAAGCCAGAAGAGATACCTTCACGGTTTAGTCAAGTTGAGACAAGGCTAATGGTGGCTTCTTTCCAGAATCTAGTAAATCCCAACCAAACATTTGGGAGGTTGATTTCCTTTTTTGTTTCTTAAATGATGTTGATTTTCTTTGTCAATCTGAGACTTTGCTTCTGGCCTATCCACTGGTTACTGTTTTTAAAAAATTCTTTCTCTTTCCTTTTATACTTCTCTCATTTTCTATTTTCCTTCTTCTATGGAAAATATAAACCCCCAAAAACCAGAATGCATTTATCTTTGCATGCCAGTTGCCATAAAATGCTCCCAGGAGTCCTCAGAAATCCAGCTAAGAAAAGTGTCTGCTTTCCTATTTGACTTCATATAAATGATGCAGAAATTTCACCTATTAGACACTCCTGGACATAAGCAACATGCTTCCTGGCTGTTTGATTCTTTGGTTCCCTTTCAAAAACTTCTATTTCTCCTGGAAAATGTCCACTTCTGCTTTCTGTCTGTAAAATGGGAATAATTACTGATGACAGTTTTCCTATACCATCACAACTTTTGCCAAGGCAGAGTGTTTTTCAAGGATTATAAAGTACCATTGCCAAGTCAAGGAAACCGATACAGTATTAGGCAAGAAAGAGAGGAATACAATGAACAGCATTAGCCACTATCAGCCCATAACTTAAAAACAAACGAGGAAAAAACCTTGTAACACTTTAATGCATTCTTCTGTACCATTAGCTCAGATGCCAATCTAGCTAGCGCTAGATTATTTCCAGAGTTGAACCTGTATTTTAAGAGGAATTCACATTTGTATCCTTTATTGTGATATTTGGCGGCAAGTCGGCTGCTAGTTACAGCCTCTGCCCTGCAGCTATGAAGGAGTAAGACTCCATTGTTGGAGAGAGAGTGGTGCTCTGTGTAAAAACCTGAGATGTGGTAGGCAAGATGAATCGTGCTTAAAAGCAGTGCTTGCGGTGCTGTCATTTAGAACAGGGAACACAGAAGCTTTAAACGAAAGTGAAAGGCAGGATAAACGCCCCTTTAAAAGTGGTAAAATTCTTAAACTGCCTACAACAACAAATCTTCTCCATTGATGACTTCGCTAAGGGCAAGACAATTTGGCAGAGGATGTCTCTCCCTTGGGTTCAGATCCACAGAATCCTTTTTTTAAATGTAAATACATTTTTTACAAAACATTATGACTAGTATTGCGTGAAATACCGTGTCCCAGAAACTGTAACAAAAAAGGATTTGCCTGACTATATTCTCAGACTGCTTCATACCTTGTTTTAAGACAGATATTTTTGCAGAGATTCAAAAAGCAAATTCTGTGTGGCACAGCCAGTTTGCATGCTGGAAACATGGTTACCCCTGGTCCTTGGCATGCTAAATGCCAGATTTACACCGCAGTCTTAGCGATGTCTGTTCATTAGTAATCCCACTGATCATAGTAGGACTTACTCTCAGATAAGCTTGTAGCTTTGCTTGTTTTGTTTTGCATTATAGTCACATCTTGGTTTTTTTCCTAATAAAAACATGTGGCAAAACCTTTCACATTATTATAGAACTATGGTTTCACTTCAACACCTGTGGCAAGATCATATGGAATCTATGGAATCCTTGGATCTGCCATTTATTGCAGCACTATAGCATGTCCCTTGCAGCCATGTAGTTGCTTAGTTACTTTAAACCTTTAAAATGGTATTACCTAGAGATGAAGTTTGTAGTCCAGCAAGGTCTGTATATTAACCAGTACCATGTTCATTGTGGCATAAATTAGCAGAACAGCTGATTCAGCACTTCCTCTCCAATGTCTTATACCCTTCTTTTGTAGCATACCCAATAGTCTACTGCAAGAAATGTATAGGGACTAACTCTGTAGTTGTACCAAACAGCAATATATGGTTCCACAGTGTCATATAATGCAGTTCAAACTGCATTGTTTGGCAGTGTAGATCCAACCAAAGCGAGGAGGTTCTTCTAATGAAATCGTCTCCGATAATCTGTTTTGGAAGTTAGGCTTTGGATGAAACCATGGTTTTTCAAGTTACCTGTCAGGATATATCATTTACTGGATATCCTTTACATTTTTAAAGCTATGTTTGCTTTGGTTGCATTAACATCTGGATACTACCATGCCTGAGCAGCATATGGAAGACATTTAATGCAGAATGAAAATTCACTTCTTGCATTAGCCAAAGACATGAGTATTCCAGTGTTTTGGTAAAGGACACAGAATATATGGTAAATCTTTGCACAAAACTACTATGTCCAGCTGGGGAGGCATATCTTTTCTGAGTTCTTTACATATTTATTCCATTAAATGCACCAGTAAAAGATACTGTGTGTATATCAGCCTTAGACTGGTAGTTTTTTCTCTCTTAGTCTGTAAGTACATCTCCTGCTTTCTGCCCATATATGCCACGCCACATAAAGAAATGCTGTAGCACTAGATATTAGCAGTGCATTTTGCTTTGCTTTGAGTTTGTCAAGGTGAAAGGTGATTGTGCAGGAAAATGGAACAGTATATTTGCTGTGAGACAGGCAGTAAGAACTCACTCCCTGGCTCAGTTATAATTTATGACTGTACTGGTGGGAAGTCCTTACCCCTCTGTGGAGTTAATGCATCTCTACTGTAGCCTGCTGAGAGCACCCTGCATCCCCTCCCACCATCTGTGCCTCCACTTGCATGCCTTTGCCGGTTGCCTTTACTATGAGATCTCTTGGTGTTAAAACTGTCAGATGACTTCTGCCTGGTAGAAGTGGCTTGGTGATGTGTATTAATGCTAAATTGTTGTCTAAATGGGAAAAGAGCTGGAAGAGAGATTTATTGCAGGCCTCTTTTAGAAAAATATTGTACCAATGGGGATCTGCCTGTTTTAAACTGATTCCTTGACTTAGGGAGTCTCTAATTTGCTTTGCTTTCCTGATGGAATCTCTGTATGGGAAGGGTGGTGAGCTAAATGGTTTTTGTCACTTCTCCGAGCCTTCGGCTGATTTGTTAGCAGGTTGGCTTTTTATTTATTTATTTAAGCATTTGTATAGAGCACTTGCCTAAAACACAGCAAACTGAAGAGCATTTACCCACCCATCACCTAATTTTGCACTCGCAACTATGTTCTGCTCATCTCTCCCCCCAGGTTTATTGCCTTCCTCAACTCAGGCAGCCAACTCAGAGGTAGAAAACTAATTGCCTCCACATTTCCCAAGGCATAAGAGTCACGTGAGCAGGGACTATAAGCACACCGGGTCATATCTGGAAAGGACCCCATATGAAGATTTTTACAGAGTGAAAGCATTGCCTGAAGACAACTGAGGTGTGACAGCAGCCTTGATTGAAGCATGGGAGGGTGAGAATTGGACTATGGAGATTTGGAGCAGTGCTCTGTTACTGTAGCCTCTTCTTGGTGCTCTAGATTCTGGACTCTGATAAGATAGAGGCCTAGAAAGAAAGAAAAATAGACAGACATATTTTATTGCTTCAGCAATATTTATTTCAGATTTCCTTTTGTGTATTGTTGTCATTTGTTATTAACTTAGGACCTAGGAGCTGGTCCCTCTTCTCCAGACTTTGGTGCAAAGGGATGGGATACAAAGAGTTTGGAAGGAGTAAGTCCATACTCTCCTCTGAAGCTCCTTTGCTTCCTGAATGATGAAGAATCAGGAAGTACAAAGCAAATTAGCAGGAATTTTCTGTCCTTTTGGGGGACAATGGGGGTTTTAGGGGGGATGCAGGAATGCAATACCATCCCACCTTGCCAAGCTGCCTAAGTCCATTCTGGATCCCACCTTGGGCTCCAGGATGGCTGCTCCAAAACTGGGAAAAGTCCAGATCTTGTTGCAGGATTCAGGCCTTTCCCTGTGTTTTTTCACCTGCAGTCAAGCCAGATTAAGTGGTTTACCCCTGGTTCAATCACATTAGTCTGTGTGATTGCATGGCAGTGTGTATGGGCCTTGTAAGAATCTTGTTTGTTAGGGCATGTGATACCACTGGTGATATGACACTTCAATTTACCATGAATTTTTTCCTGCAGAATTATTTATTTATTTATTATTGTGTGCTCCATCCATACTACTCAGGTACTTAGCAACGGCTAGATATGTTTATTTAGAAATAAAAGCAAACTTTCCATCTTCATTTTTTACTATCATCTAATTCTCTGAACCTGAGTGAATTAAGCAAATTCCAGGAGGCTTTAAATTCTGGCTTGCAAAAAAAAGAAAAGAAAAGAAAGAAAAACTGGAAACTGTTGCATTTGAACACATGTATCTGATCTGTCATTATGAGGACTGGATATAAAACCTGAGGCCATGGAAAAAGCTAGTGCATATAACGATAGCAGTAAGAAGTCTGATTTTTTTTCCCCTCATCTAAAAAGGCAGTATATGCCAAGTGAAGCATCACAGTAAAGTTCCACAGCTTTCAAAAAAGAGATGAGAAAAAGTAGGGCAGAATGACTGGAGTAGCTCAGTGTCCAGGTTTTCTTAGGTGAAAGATCACTTTGAGATGACATGGCTGAGTAGTCAGGTTGAAATCCTACTTGGTATTTTATTAATTTTGCACCAAGATAAATCCTGAAATTCTGACAAACTCCATGACAGGTGAAATTCCTTCTTGCCGAATCTGCGCAGCAAGAGGCTGCTCATTTCGTTCTGTTCTGAGGCTGGCAACAGGAGGGCAGCTTTATAATCAGCCCTCAAAGGAGCCCCAGCCGCCCCTGAGTCTTGGGCTGATTGAATAACTCCTGGGCCTCTTCCCCTAGGCCGCCATCAGCAGGGGTCCGGTGGAAAGCAATCTCCCGCAGACTGGCACAGAAGTGAGCTTTAAACTACTATTTTCTGCTCTCCAGAGGAGCCTGGAGTACTAAAAGATAGATGGACTGCAGATATTTTATGAGAAACTGTCAGAAGAAGAGCAGGGTAAATGTTTTTTTTTCTCCCCATCTTCTTTGAGTCATACGCTGTCTCATTCTGCAGTTTCTCCTGGAATCTCGTACATTTAAGAGAAGAAATTAATTGGTTGCCGACACTAATTCCTTTGCCTGTGTCCCTCTTGTTTTGCACCTTTTTTCATTCTGTTTTTTTTAATTCACTCAGCAGCCCTTTGCTTAACCACAGTTGCAGAAAATCAGTACCATTTGCACTGAAATATTTATAATGACAGAATGAAAAATTGGATTCATTTTCTGGCTTGTAGCCGAACAGTCGGCAACTTTGGGAAGCATTGTTTAGTATCTCTCTGCCTTCATTTCATTGGGGTTGTCTTCCTATGCACACACCGAAGATGCTTCATAGAAATACTTACAAAAACACACACATCTTTTTCTCTCTTTCTACAATCTCAGCAAGAGAAATCAAGTGCCACATAACCTTTCAACCATTTATAATATGTGTAGTCAGAAAGAGAGGGTGGGAGAAAGTGGAACAAGTAGGGGAGATTATGAAAGATGACATACTGTAATCTATTTTGTACAAGGAAGCACTGTGCAGATGAAGTGTAGAGGATTACTTCTGTGCATTTATTGAGAGGCAGTGTATGGGTTTAAGACAAGAGAGAATGCCAGGAAATTCTGGCTAGTTGTTGCTCTGACACTGACTCTAGGGCCAAGCTAGATAACTGCTCAAAGAAAGGAAGCTTTCCTTGGTTTCTGTTTGTTACAGGAGTGTGTGATTTAGAGTGTATAGGAGCTGGAGAGGCACACTAAAGTGTAGGGGAAATGGTAGGCACAGGAGGTTGAGAGTTTCACAGAGAACTTCTTTCTGTCTTTCCATTCATACCTGAAACACGAGTAGACATCAGATGAGAAATGGCTGCATGTATCTCATTTATAATATTCCTTCATTTGTTGGACACACAGGTAATGTTGAGTGATCTCCAATCAGTTAATATGAGAAGGGAGAAAAGTGTACATATATACAATTTTCCTGCTGCTGACCATACCCTTGGGGTATAGTGAACTCTATAAGGCCAGTTTTATGGGGAGGGGGGAGAAATTTCCACATGTCTGTATCCCCACTGGAAATTGTATACTGGCCTCCATTTACTCATAGTTTTAATGAATCAGTTGTTGTGCACCAAGTTGTGTCCAAGTTATGGTGACTCTAAAGCAAGATTTGTTCAGATGTGGTTTGTCTTTGCTTTCCTCTGCTTTGCTCGAATAATGTAATCATAATATGATTATCCACACTATAAAAACATGTTTTGTGAACAGCTCATAATTGGAAGCAAGCTTTAGATTAGTTTGTCATCTGTATTATGGACTGGGATACAATCTATCAGATAAAATTTCTTCAGGCAAACTTGTGTAAATGTCAGAGATCAATTGGTGAAAACACCTTGTGCTCATGTTCCATCATGTGCATTGCTGTTTGGTGTTTCTTCTTCAGTATTCTGGTTATGGCCTATGGAGTGTTAAGTGACCTATGCCAAAGAGTCTATGGCCCCTAATACACACCCAGAATGTCTTTCTTCGGTTTACTAGAGATGCATCCATTTAGAACTGCCAAGACTTATCGAGAAGTGGTCTCAAAAAAGCCCAAACTGAGCATCCTAAATCGGCACTAGGTATTTTGCTAACTTGCCTACTGAAATAAGTATCTCCCAGCAATAGTTAATCTGCCAAGATCATGCACTGCTTTTGACTATCCTGGAAACTCTGTGAATGTTTCATCCTAGAATCCATGTTGTGCAGAATAAGTAGACTGTGGAGAAGCTGTTTGCAAATCTCTATCCCAATATCAGGTCTTCACGGGAAAGAAAAGGGGATATTCAGGAGGCCAGTTATCACAATTTTGAAATAGGTTTTTTTTTCCTTCAGACTCTACACATGATAAAATGGATTTAAGGTGAGATTACAAAAACACTATGCTAGATGAATGATGGCAATTGAAATGTGGACAGTTGCATCAACATGATTGAAATATACTTTGAAAAAATATTTTAATTGAATTTTTGTCACTGAGCTTGAACTTAATTTGGAGTTTCACTATTATAAGAGCTCTCTGATTTCAATTTTCAGTTGCCTTATGAATCAGATTTGGTCCACATATTTTCATAGTTCCGGAAGCACAGGAGCAATGTGCCCTCCTCCAGTTCAAGATGCATGTTGACCAAAGTGCCCAAGTTTTAGCACCCAACCCAACAAATCCCCTTTTCTCTTCAGGAAAAATTCAACAACAGTAAATTTAAAAAAACATTTCATTCATCTTTCCCGACATGTAGAGCCATGGTAGTCCACACTCTTGTTACATCTGGAACAGGCTACTACAACACGCTCTACATGGAGTTGCCTTTGAAAACTATTCAGAAGCTTCAAGTAGTCCAATGGGCGGCAGCCAGGTTCTTCACTGGAGCGGCTTATAGGGAGCATACAACTTCCCTGTTACACCAGTGTTCGAACTTATCTTCCCTCTATGAACCATCACGGAGATTAATATCTTCTGGAAAGGCCCTGCTCTCAGTCCCGACTCCTTTGCAGGTGTGGTTGGTGGGGACGAGAGACAGGACCTTCTCAGTGGTGGCCCCTCGGCAGTGGAACTCTGTCTTCAGTGATATTCGATCAGCCCCTTCCCTTTTAGCCTTCAAAAAGAAAGTTTAAACATGGCTATGGGACCAAGCTTTTGGAGAATAACTGCAGTGCAATAAATGAATGTAGAATCTGTGCAATGACAGTTGGAATGGCCCTGGATTACAACTTTGGATTATGTGATTTTAATAATTGATGTAACTGTTTTTAGGTGTTTTTAATTTTCTGGTTTTAATGTAGATGTTTACCTATTGTATGTTACTTTAAGGCATTGAATTGTTGCCAATATCTGAGTCCCCCTCGGGGTTGAGGAGGGCGGGGTATAAATATGATAAATAAATAATAAATAAATAACACCACAATCAGTTACCTGGCTCGATCACCTGCCCAGTGATAAAGGTGGCCTGGCATCATCTTTGTGGGAAAATGTTGCAACAAAGATTTGCCTAATAAATAGGATTATTTTACAACTATAATGTGAAGTAAAGGAAATGGCATCCAGTGGCATTGTGTATCATTTTCTTCTCCCATCAGTCACAACCTCTCTGGATAATAAGTAGCTTTACTTTTGTTCTTTGGGGGAAATAATTGACGCAAATTCATTTTGCTATGTTTATTTTATTTAATGATTTATTTAGATCAGTACAAATCAGTATGAATGTGTCATCTCCTGTAATTTGTGTGAAATATATTTTATTAACAGCAAAAGTTCTATTCAGTCTTGCAAATCTGTGTGTGTGTGTGTGTGTGTGTTCCCAAAGAGGGTTTGAAGGAATGTACTGTCAGGTCAGCATAAAGTGATGTGCGTTCTGCTACAAACAGCATTGTAACGATTACCCTAAAATTGTTGCTTTTTTAAAACCAGAGCAAATGCTTTGATTTTCAAAGAGAAATGTCTACAAAGTAGTCTGTCGGCAAAGAAATGGCAATTTTTTGTCTTGCTCAGTGTACATGTGTGACTGCTTTTCTGCTCAAAGTCAGTTTTCATTTTGGTCTGTATGACAGGATGTAATTTATATCTTAACAGCATTTTAGCAGCAGAAATAATAGGAACCTTGCAGAGTATCATAGTCACTGATGCAGTCTTCTTATAGTCGATGAAAAAGTATTCTGTGTCTGTGAAAAGTAAACATTATACACAGTATCTTCTATATGGTTACTGTTTCAGTCTAATTTAAACAGAATACCTGCTTTTGCTTACTCAAAGGATGTATATGGATACCTGCCTAAAAAGTGGTGATTTGCTACTCACAACTTCTCTATTGAACATAACTGTCCTTCTCTCATATCCACTGCTCTCAGCAGACTTTCCATGTAGATTATACTCTCTTGGATTCTAGATCCATTGATTCAACCAGCCACAGTTTTAAACTATCCCCCCCCCCCTCAAAAAAGAAATCCAAAAAGCACACTTTGATTTTTGGCATTTATATAAGGAACACAATTTTACAACCTCAATGTATATAATTGGACTTCAGCAACCATAGATTTTGGTATTTGGGAGGGGAGGGAGTTGGGTCTAAACTGCAGTGGATGCCAAGGCCCACTTTCAAAAGTAGAAATGATATGCAGTAAACGCCACTTCTGAGAGCTGTGAAGGAACCAGCAAAAATCAAAATCCTATCTTAGGGCCTGTTTTATATTAAAATTACACTTTAGATCAGGGCTCAACGACTGGTGTTTTTTTTTTCCTCTAGAACAAATCTGGCCCAGTTCAGTACCTTGTTTACACTTGTAACTAATATCACATGCCACTTGAGCCTGTTTTCCACACTCTCAAAACAATAAATGGAAACAGCAGAATACATTTAACAAATTAGTAAATTAATTTTGTTATAAGTTTATATGGCAGTACATAGTATGTTTCAACTCACTTAATTCATTTCGTAATAATCTTCTGGGGGGGAAAGAGGAAGTTTATATATTTAGGCAGAAAAAAATATGTAATGACTTCCATTCCTGTTACACCTAGTTGTTGCTTTTCAGATCTGTTGTCCTCTATAATCAGTGCTTCTTTCTCCCTTGGGTGTCTACAGCACAGGTGGTCATCCTGAGGCTCTCCTGCTGTTGTTAGATTCAGAGGCTGAAAAATGTCTTGCTAGTAGAATTCCAGTTCATAGAAGGATTTGAAAACTTACAAATGATTGTAAGTAGACACCATTGTTCAGGGAGTCTAGGATGTGATGCCTTCATACCACTCCCTAACCCTCTTTGTCAATGCAGTTAAACTGCATTATATGAGTCTACATTGACCATATAATGCAGTTTAAAATTGTATTACAGTGTTCCCTCACTACTTCATGGTTCACTTTTCACAGATTCAGTTTTGTGGTTTTTCAATAAACTCAAAGACTATTATAAATCATAAAAAATTACAATTTACAGCCTGAGGAAGGAGAAGCCAGGAGAGAAAAAGAGCCCAAGCAGCAACGGGAGGAGAAGGAGGCGATTTATCAACACACGATTGGTTGATAAAGACTTAAAATAGTGTATAACTACTAAAATAATGAATAAATAGTAAAATAAATATAGTGTCCCTACTTCGTGGATTTTCACTTATTGTGGGTGGTCCTAGAACCTAACCCCAGCGATAAGTGAGGGAACACTGTATATAGCAGTGTAAGTGCAAGATGGTGCAAGACTAAAGTAAAAATAGACAAACTACCATACATGGAGGAAGCTTCCGGTGGCACAGCGAGTTAAACTGCTGAGCTGCTGAACATGCTGACCGAAATGGGACTAGAGTGAGCTTCCGCTGTTAGCCCCAGCTTCTGCCAAACCTAGCAGTTTGAAAATATGCAAATGTGAATAAATCAATAGGTACCACTCTGGCGGGAATGGCGCTCTATGCAGTCATTCCAGCCACATGACCTTGGAGGTGCCTAAGGACAACGCCGGCTCTTCGGCTTAGAAATTGAGATGAGTACCATCCCCCAGAGTCAGACACGACTAGATTTAATGTCAAGGGGAAAAACGTTATGTTTACCTACCAAACATGAAACTTTGTATATTATATACCACTGTATGCAGAGATTTGGTTGTTTGTAAATATTGTGAAGCCAAGAGCTTTAGCTTACTATCAAATGTCACGATAGCATGAGAACATGATGAATGACTGTCTAGAGGGAAGAGACAGTTTCAGCTTAGTAAAATTATGTAATAAATAGAAGAGTAAAATATAGTATGTGGAATACTGTTTGTTTGCTGAAAGAGTGAGAGACAAAGAAAACCTGTATATAGATTGTGAAAGGATACAATAATATATGGCAGCTGTAACTTGAAAATTGAGCTACAGATGGTTTTTCAGGAAGCTAAACAAAAATTGCTGTGACAGTGGGACCTGGTGCAATACAGATCTTGCTGATGTTGACGATCCAGTGCAGAGATATTATTGAACTGTGGGGACTTTCATCTTAACCACACACACATACATTTTCTTTCATTGTTGGAAACAGCACATTTTGGGGTAAACAGCAACCTTCCTACTACCACCTTATAAGCACAGAGCTTTTTAGCTCAGCTTTTGTTGCTTATATATTTTGAGTGCTATGTCGGTTTAGCAAAGTTATTAGTTTATACATTTTACAGAGGTGAAAATAACCATAAGAGCTTTAAATTAGAATAAGTGCCACTTCACTATGACAGATTCCTTTGAGGACTGATTAGAAAGGAGGCTGCCTTTTTCTTCCTGCTGCCTGCTCCTTTACCTTTTGCGGCTTGATCAGAGCTTACTTTTTCAGTTGGTATAAGTATGGTGGAAGATGCAGATGGTTAGGAAGATGATGAATAGCCAAGATCTTAAGGTGGTTTATACACCAAAACAAATTAAGCATCATAATACAAATAAAACATCTGGAGAAGCAGAGCTTTATGGCGATGAGGTTAGGGAATCAGGTGAAATGGAACCAGAAGTGACTTATCGATAAGATCCTACATAGTAAAGGTTCCAAATTGTTTCTGAAGCCAGAGCAAATATTTCCACACAGGTGAGATATTCATACTGCCAGACGTCCCATTTAGGGCACTAACTGTAGCCTCTACCTTCAGCATCTGAGCCAATTTCAAGGGTAGCACCACAAAAGCATACATTATGGTAACCCGAACATGAGATTTGCTGTGGCAGTCCAGGAAAGGGCATAATTGATAGGTTATCTTTGTAGAGGATGCAACATCACCTCCAAACTCACAGAATTGATAAGGAGGTCTTTAAATGGAGTTATGCGTGAGGGGAGGAGATAGTATTCTTGAGAGCAGCAGCTCATCAAGAGTTAGAGATAATAGCCGAAATATTACAGAGAAAACTGGACCAATAGTACAAGAATCCAATATGTTATGGGAAATAAACTTAAATAAGCAGCTAGGGAGAATAGTTTTAGATGTCTCTACACTAATGACAAATGGGGGTTTATCAAACAAAAATGAAATATTGAAGGCATAATTACAAACAGTTCCAATGGAGAGAGAAAATGGAAAGTGTCCAAAACATCCAGAATGGATTACTAAACACTAAGCTAAGTTTCAAAAGTGACATGTACAAAAAAGGGGAGAAGAAGAAGTCACAAAAGAGGGCAGTCAGAAGAGTTAAAAAGCAAAACAAGCTCTATTGGTTATGTCCATAGCAAAAGAAAGGAAATGGTAGAGCCAATGTATGAATAAGATGATGAAATATGAACAGAGGTTAAAGAAAGGGCAGAAATACTCACCACCTTCTTTGCCTCAGTCTTATCCCAAAAGGAGATGCTCGACCTGGGGGAAATGGAGCAGATGCAGTAGGGAAAATGTAGCACAGAATAGGTAAAGAGGTAATACAGAAATGCCTGGTGGTTACTCTAAATCAGGGGTCCTCAAACTTTTGAAGCAAAGGGCCGGTCCACTATCCTTCAGACTGTTGAAGGGCCGAATTATCATTTTTTAAAAAATACAAACAAATTCCTATGCATACTGCACATGTCTTATTTGTAGTGCAACAACAACAACAACGAAAGAACAATACAATATTTAAAAATGAAAACAATTTTAACCAACATAAACCTATCAGGATTTCAATGGAAAGTGTGGGCCTGCTACTGGCCAATGAGATAGTCAAGTTAATTAGGATTGTTGTTGTGTGCCTTCAAGTCATTTCAGACTTTGGCTGAGCCTAAGTCTAAAATTAATTATTTGTTTACTGCATTTATTTACTACATTTATATCCCACCCTTCTCACCCAGAAGGGGACTCAGAGCAGCTGTATGTACATACAATATATTATATTATTGGCATAGCACAATATTAGCATTATATATTACTATATTGAACTATATCACTATACTATTATATAACATGTAATATATAACATATAATTAATATTATTATATGGTATTATTATTAGTAGTATTATATTGTATAACATAATATTATTATCAATATTATAGGTATATACAATATATTATATTATTAAAACTGATATAAAAATATTATATTATAAAACTGAGGGTGGGGGCCAGGTAAATGACCTTGGAGGGCCGCATCCGGCCCCGGCCCTTAGTTTGGGGACCCCTGCTCTAAATGAATACAAGTCTCCAGAGCCAGATGAACTACATCCTAGGACATTAAAGAACTGGCAGAAACAAACATCAGAATCCCTAACAATAGTCTTTGAGCATTCCTGGAGAACAGGAGAAATCCCAGCAGACTGGATGAGGGCAAATATTGCTTCTTGTGTTTTGTTTTGGATTGGTGGTGTTGTTTAATTTATTTTTGGTTGTTGAAGAGTTTTAACAGCAGAATAGTGTTCCCCCCAGACCCACTCCTTTACAGGAAAATTATTTATGCTCATAGTACAAAATAATTGGATTGATTGAAAAAAAATAAGGATGGGAATTCAAAGTTAGTTAACTGAAAGAAAATCAAGATACAGTTCTTCTATGGGTTTGGTTTATTACTCTAGCAAGTATACTTCCTTAAATGAATTCTTGAACTTATAATTCATTCAGTAGTATCTGTTTTAACAAAAACCTTATTTGGGAACTTTGATTTAATTGCAGAACAAATTGAATGGCCTCACTCATACCAACATCATCAAAAACAAAAATAATGGAAGCCTTTCAAAGTTCTAGAAAGTGCCAGCAGTATCCAGAATTATTGTAGTGATATGAAAGAGTGTTAGGAAAAAGATAAAAAGTTTCAGTTACATCTACTTTTTTTGAACACATAATGATGTTTAAGAGCTGTATAGATGACAATTCTGCAATGAACATTGTGTGTTTGGGGGAGGGGGGACAAAACTCCCATGCTGACTGATGCCAAAAAGCATCACAAGGAACCAGCTATAATGAGAAATACAAAATAGTAGAACAACAACCACTTGAAATTGAATCTGTTCTGAACATATCAATGATCTTTACATTCCTGAACAAATTTCTTTTAAATTTTTCTGTTGCCAGTACATCATTTTGAGTCTAACATCCTAAGACTATAATTGCTTAATATAGTATGGAGCTGAAATTACTTTAAAAATGGTTTTGTGTGTTTTTGAATTTCACTTCACAATCACATTGCTTTATTTCAACACAGTTTCTAGTGAATCTCTCATTTTCTATCATCATTTCATTCATTCACCATCCTAGCCCTTCCATTCAAAACAATTAACAAATGGTGGAGAAAATTACAGTATTTAACTAACTTTGTGAAAACTTTGTAACCAGCGCATGGCAAGCAATACTATGTTTTGATGTTGTGAAAAGCCACTATCCCTTTTGTCCATCAGTAATTAACTCCTGAACTGCTAGATCACTTTATGACTAGAGTAGTTTATGTAGGAAACTATCTTTCTGCACCATTCCTTTCTGTAAAATAATAACACTGTAATGACTGAGTACCCTGTAAGGATGATGACAGTATAGATTGTGAGTAGCTCTGGTGTTATGGCAATGAGAGCCTTGGACAAGCTGAACATAGGAATAGAGATATCAATTATTTTTAGGAGACTGGAACATGTCTCAAGAGAAGGAAAGATGCTGACTGATAACTGTGGAGGGGATATGGTAATAGGTATTTCCACAATAATCTGAAAAAAACTCTGTGCACAATTTCTATTGCCTTTGCCCCTGGAGCAGTCAGTCACAGTTGAACAGAGTAGCTATAAAACTCCAGCACTCTGCTTTGGTAGCATTTTTCGCTCACTTTGCACAAGTGTAAGTGATTACACCAGGGGCAAGACAGTAGAGAATGAAGGCACTACAAGTTTACAACCAAGACCCACAATAAGCACATAAAATGTTATTGTCTTTTATAACATGTCACAGAAACACACACTTGTTCTTCTGTTCTCTATTTGTATTTTTAGAAGTGGAGACAAGCTGATCTCTCTTAACAAGTGTCTCCTGAATGTGTCGACATTCTGATAAAGGTTGGCAACCTCACTCAGTTTGAATTCATTAACCAATTCTTGTACAGAGCCTAAATTGGAAGAGAATAGGTAAACACGGAGTTGACTACACACTCATCAAGGGAGTTTAAACAAGCAGAATGTCCTCCAAAAATAAGAGATTCGTCACTTTGGAATATCACATATCTGTTTCTGCACCCTATATTACTGTTTCCGGCTTCCCCATCCAAAGATCATATTTTTTACAACAGAAAACACCTTTGAACATTTGATCTTTAGAGGAAAACAAGGGAGTTTTCCTTTTTCTGTGTAGCGTCACTTGTGTATGATGCTCAGAGATGGCAGAGATATTAGATGTACAGAGGGACTGATGGGAAGAAAGAGACAGCTCGGCAGCAAGAAGGCAATTCCTTTAGTAATGATGGCAGAAGGCAGGATATAGCATGAGATTTCTTGCAAGGAATGCTGATATATATGTAGACACTGAGCCGTGCTGTTGATTCAGACTGAAAATTAGAAGCTAATGAGGATTCCAGGAAGGGCATAGATGAGAAGATGATGGTAGCAGAGGGTGCATCAGAATTGAAGGATTAGTGAGAAGTTTGAGCAAACACTGCCAAGGAACTTCAGAAATAATACTAGTTATGAAGGATATGTTTTAGCTTTGTGCCTATTGTGTTAGACATTAGTATACATGTCCGTTTTTGATGGTGATGATATCCCAGTCTCTATTTTGTCTCTAGTTATATACAGTACTGAAATATGCCTGGGATCATTCACTGTTGACTAAATCCATACATAATGTACTTCGCCCCCTTTCACTGAGGTAGCCTTTCTATATGTACACAACATGATTAACTCAATACCTTCATATTCTGTGTTATACTGTGCTTCAGTGTGTATAAAATATCCATAGTATGTCCCAATATGTGTGAGAAGTGCTTGGGACATACTATTTTAAGTGACAAAAGTGCTTTCTCTCACACACACTTAATTCTGACTTTATATGCAGTGGCCCAACTGCCTAGAAAAACATAGCATCATTACCTTCATCATCATCATCACCACCATGAAAAATTACCTATAATTTATAGATAATAAAATCAGCAGTGTATCTCTATATTAATTAGGTAATCTTTTGAAAGCTTAACATTGAAGGCTGCCAATCAAGTACTCAACTGAATCAAAATACTCAACTGCCTAACATGTTTAGAGAAAATTCTTAGAACTTTGCTATTAATAACACTTATAGAAACATAAAGCTTATTTAATGAATATGAATGACATTAGAGCTGGTTTAGTCCTAAAAGCACCTGTGTTATAATCAATTTAAGATCCCATTATATGCTACTAATTACTAAACGGGGTCCTTAAATATTTAGGAGTGCTTTGTTTAATAAGCCTCATCCTATAAAAATATATATGCCTTGTTTCCCCGAAAATAAGACATTGTCTTATATTTATTTTTCCTCAAAAAGACACACTATGGCTTATTTTCAGGGGATGTTTTGTTTTTATTAAGTATGGTACAACAATCTACATTTATTGAAATATAGTTAAGTCGCCTTCTTCTGGAACATCGTCATAACTCTCCAAACCTGGAATTCCATCCTGAATTTCTTGCCACTCCATTTTCTTAAGAACCATTTGCCCCAATCTTTCATGTCGAGCAATAGAGCTGTCCATAAATGAGCAGCTCTTATCCATGTAATCTGCTCGGAGTGCATTGGCAACAACACTGTCAGTGATTTTATCCCTTGTTGATGGGGCTGCCCACACCTCTCCGGTCACCTCCGAGATAGCATCTGTCACAGTGGGGCAGATGAGAGGGGTTGCCCATCTTATTTACCACTCTGCGCCGGTATACTGCATAGTCACGCCTATCATGATGTCTTATTTTCATGGTATGGCGTATACTGCACAAATGTTTAGAAATCCTGCTATAGCTTATTTTATGGGTATGTCTTATTTTTGGGGAAGCAGGGTACATGTTATGAGTTGTATTTCCACAGTCATATTTTTCTCAATGCTAAATTAGCAGAGTGCAGGTTCATGGAAAAGTTGAATATCTTGTGTGCTGACAAGTATTTTGGTCTGTCATTTTCCCCCGATTTAGTTGTCTTCAAGGTACTGTATCTACAATTAAAGCATGGAGAAAGAGCGGAGTGCACGGATGTAAAACAGGAGAGATCATACTCAAACTTGTTTACAGATGTTTTCATCTAAACAGCACAGTGTGATAAATTAAACATTACTAGAAAAAAGTTAGAGCACAACAACTGGCACATGAACACATCTGTCCATAACACACTGACTTGATCCTTGAATATTTGATTAGATGGCCTCACCTCCCAAAGCATTCTGCCCCATGTTACTCTGCTGCACTGGAAAAACATGGATTCATCTTCTGTTTTCTTTGACAGTCACTTTAGTCTAATAAAGGAACTATGTGCAAGAACCTGAGAAGGAGGATACATTTGTTTTTCAGTTTCTCAGCTCTTGAGCTAACAAACCTGCATCTTATAAGAAGTTTAGGATAAGATTTCATATATGCAAATCTAAATGTTCATATGCTGATTCAAACAGGCAAAATGGTTACTTACTGTATATACTTGTGTATAAATCAAACACATTTTTGACAAAAATAATTAACAAAACCTGGCTTAATTTATCCCTGGGTTAGTATTACCTGGATGGGAAAATGTTGGTGGCAGTGACTTTTTAGCACTTCTCTACCACAGCAGAGGGAGATCGGTTCCTCTTTTTGGTTTTTCAAGGACAGACTAAGTTCTTGTCTTAGTCTGTCCTAAGAGAATCTAAATGAAGCACTGGTTCTCTTTACTGTCTCTGCCACAGTGGCACTTCATTTTTCTTTGAGAACTCCAGAATGCTCCACACTCCTCTTCCTACCTCAGGAGCTGCCTATTGCAATAATGTGGTGGCCTCTCCATCCTGCACCAAGAAT
This sequence comes from Anolis carolinensis, assembly GCF_035594765.1. NCBI lineage: Eukaryota > Metazoa > Chordata > Lepidosauria > Squamata > Anolidae > Anolis > Anolis carolinensis. Next base: position 55,885,558 of record NC_085844.1, read on the forward strand.
ACTTTCACCTTCTCAGTGGGTCAGGAGCTGGGCAGCCTCATCATTCTGCTAGCCATCCACTGCCACTTCTATTGGCACCTTGGCTCCCTCGGCAGGGTTGTGACACCACCGTGGTCACCATTTACCATTGGCACCTGAACAAGGCAGCAGGGGAGGAGGGCGCTGCTGCCGTCACATATTTTTCACATTGCCTCCCTTCAACTTTCACCCTTTGTACTTCCTTTCCAGGTCACCTGTCTTTGGTGCCCCTCCCATTCATCCAGATTCTCTCTTTAACCAAGAGAGTTACCTGAGCAGCTCCTCAGCTCTGGAAGGCTCTGTGGACCAAATGATAAAGGTGCCCCTACCCCCCAAGCCAGATTTTTAGTTGCCGTGCTCTCTCTGATGACTGACATGATGCATGAAAGAAAGGGTATTAGTCACACATCCAGCCTCCTCTGAGTTTTGTTTTTTCAATGAGCCCTTGGTCCACTACTGTCAGAAATTTGACAGGGAAAAAAAGAGAGAGAAAGAAGGAGGACTCTTGATTCCTGCAGTTTCACTTACACAAGACTCCTGTAAAAAAAGCAGACATCCCAGATACTTCCCAGCTGTCAGCACATTTTTTTTGCCCTTTTAGCAAAGTAGTCCTTGTACCTAAGAAAGGAGGGAAAGTCCAAGCGGTTGTGCACCAGAACAATGTTCTACTGTATTGTAACTAAGGGCTAACGCCAACAACCAGTCAATTTATATGACAGTTTTCATATTATGTGTAGCAAATATTGAGCGATAGCTTGTTTGTGTGCAGCCATTATAAATCTATGCCTCCCTGCTAATTTGTTTAAAATCTGTTTGCTACTGTCATATGTTTATTTATTTATTTATTTATTTTTCAAACTTATATGCCGCCACTCCCCTAGGGCTCGGAGCAGCTTACAAGAACCGGCTAAAATCAACAATTTAAAAAACATCTTTAAAACATCCTAAAAGCACCTTTTAAAACATCAACAACAGAACTCAAAAGCCTGTCGAAACAGATGTGTCTTACATGCCCTGCGGAAGGCCAACAAGTCCCGCAAGGCACGAACTTCAGGTGGCAAGGTGTTCCATAGAGATGGCGCCACTACTGAAAAGGCTCTGCGTCTAGTTGTTGTTAGATGCAAGGTCTTAAAACTGGGGACTTCCAATAGGTCTTGGTCCTCAGAACGGAGGGATCTCTGGGGTTTGTAGGGAGTGAGGCGGTCCCTCAGGTACATCGGCCCTAGACCATGTAAGGCCTTGAAGGTAAGCACCATCACTTTGAAAGTGATCCGGTGCTCAATTGGTAACCAGTGCAGCTGCCATAAGATTGGTGTTATGTGGCATCTTATCGGGACTCCCGCAAGGAGCTGGGCAGCTGCATTTTGCACCAATTTGAGCTTCCGGATCACCGACATAGGGAGGCCAATATAAAGGGCGTTACAGTAATCCAGTCTCGAGATGAATGTAGCCTGGATCACCGTAGCCAGGTTGTCCCTAGACAGATAGGGGGCTAGCTGTCTAGTCTGCCGAAGATGAAAAAAGGCAGTTTTGCTAATGACGGAGACCTGGGCCTCCATCGTCAATGAAGGGTCCAAGAAGACTCCCAGACTCTTTACCAGTAAAGACGGGCGTAGCACTTCGCCATCCAGGGTTGGCAACTGGATATTCCCACTGCCCGGTCGGCCCAGCCATAGGATCTCCGTCTTTGCTGGATTCATGTTGAATACTTACCTGGAAATAAATCCCATTTAACATCTTTAACAATTCTATGTTTGGAGAATAAATATTGTTATTATATGTTTTAGTAATTTCTTCATTTTAGAATATTTTCTTTTTGTTTTATACATGCAGTTTACCTGCTTCGGGGCTGTTTAACAGAACACTAGGATATAGGTGAATTAAATATGTGAGTAAATAAAATCTGAAGAATCAGATCTACATTGAGAGTATACATGGCAGGAATTGACAAAGAAGTCACTGAAAAATGCTTCATTTTCCTGAGGAAATCTAGAAATTGAATAGTAATTCTGCATATATAAAGGGGCCTGTAATCTTCTTAGAGGATCATTTTAAAAATCAGAGGTTCAGATATAAGGGAAGCTTTGTACAGTAGAAGGCAACTTTACAGAACTGGAACCACTTCAACAAGCCCCCCCTCCCCAAATGAGTCACAATGTGCCTCAGTTGATTGCACCATAGAGCAAACTGAGGCTCTACTACATCAAGACCAAAATAGTGGCGAAAAACTCTTACATAATGAAATATTTTGGAGTCTAAGGACAAAAATATTTCATGTTTTAATATTTTAACTATTTTATGCATGAAACAAAGTTGACCCATCAGAAAGCAAAGGTATCGCTATCTCAGTTTTGGATTTTGCCAGTCTGAATAAGGGATACTCAACCTGTAATTCCATAAAAAACATTGTTTATCAGAGCATGGTAAGACAGCTGTAAAACTAAGAATAAATTTGTAGCACGCTGTTCAAGGACCTTATCACATTAGGTCATACTCCATTTCTGAGCCCCTTTGCAGGCAATTCCCAAAGGGTCCCATCACATGACATTTGTCCCCTACCTTTACCTTTACCTATCAGCACCCCATTGGAATCCATCTGCAAAAGATCTCAGAAACAGAGTAATTTCAAGAAGGATTTTTAAAAAATTTAAAACAGTTCTGAGGCACTGTTTTTCTGTGTGATCGTAAATTCGGGATGCATTCCATCAGCTGTGACATCTCTTTTGGGAGCATGTCTGGAGGTGGATTCTACTGACCCCGGAAGTCTTCATGATAGAAGCAGACATCATTTCTCTTTGGGTGGTTGCCAGGGAAAGACCTCCAGGATTACCTTCCCCTCCTCCCCCCCCCCCCCCGCATTATTTTGACTGAAATTTACGCAGTCTCTCCCCCCCCCCCCCTTCTGTTGAATTTGCTGTTTTCCGCCAAGGGGTAGCAATCATGGAAACATGCTACTGAACAGACAAATATCTTCTAAAATCCCATTCAGACAGATTAGGGGAGCCAGCATTCTGTGGTGTGATGCGGCAAAACGTATTTACAAAAGGAAGAAATGGGTGTGATGGAGTCTGTATGCCTTCCATCTGAATACAATAGGCATCCAGCCCTTAAAAACATCAGAATGCATATACTGCTGTAGCATTTCTAGATGTTAATGTGATGCGGTCCCCAGTTAGTACTTTCAACCAACTCAAATTACCATATCATTCTCCAAAAGTAAAGGTAAAGGTTTCCCCCTGACATTAGGTCTAGTTGTGTCTGACTCTGGAGGTTGGTGCTCATCTCCATTTCTAAGCTGAAGAGCCGGCATTGTCCGTAGACACCTCCAAGATCATTTGGCCGGCATGACTGCATGGAGTGCCGTTACCTTTCCGCTGGAGCGGTACCTATTGATCTACTCACATTTGCATGTTTTCGAACTGCTAGGTTGGCAGAAGCTGGGGCTAACAGCAGGAGCTCACCTCGCTCCCCAGATTCAACCCGCCGACCTTTCAGTCAGCAAGTTCAGCAGCACAGCGGTTTAACCTGCTTTGCCATTGGGGGCTCCTTCTCCCTATGTAATGAATCTCAAAAATTCAGATGGGAATTAACCAGAACATGGGCAACTAAAGCATTGCCTTTGACAGTTTCCTTCATGAATATGGTTCATGTTCCTAATTGGACTTCATTGCAAGTATTGCTTCTTTCCTTCATCGTTTCTTTCTTTCACAAATAAAATCAAAACTATTTCCTGTTAACTGTATGCATTTATGTTGCAGCAAGTTTCCTTTTCATATTGGTTCAAGTTTTGTCTCTAGATACTTAGTTTTGCAATAGATAGATGCCCTATCCTGATAGCTAGTCGAGTCAAGTAACACACTAAAGGTTCTAGATGCTATATTGACATTGGAATTACATCTTCTGTTTGGTATTTGGAATTTTAATTAAGATTTTGCTGGGTTTGCCCCTTTCTATTTTTGCCCGTATCTCTGCCAAGAAAATCCAGCATCCTGCTGTTCTCTGAGGACAAATTGAAAGTGAGAAGTTTGGAGGGTGGGAGGAACAAGGGGATAGTAGCAGAAAATCTTGATTAGAAAGTATAATTTAATAGAATGTGTATTGAACCAAATGTATTGATTAATGTAGAGGATATAGTACTTATATTGATTCAAACTAGAGATTTAGTACTAAAAGCTGTAAGCCAAAAAGCTGTTGCAGATTGCTACAAAAGTCAGTTTAATGCTGTCCTTGAGAATGCCTTCACAAAGAAATTCTTCTAATGTTTGAGGAGTAGGTAGAAAGCTGTATATGTCAGTTTGATCCCGGAGGGTTTTATTTTGTACTCTAATAGCTGTTACGAGCCTACATTATATCCAAGGAGTAATTTTCCTTAGGGTTGCCTGGCTCGCTTTGTGTCAATATTCTAGCATTTTAAGTCACGTACAGTATATGCTTCTGGGAACAGCGCAGGAGCCAGCCAGACTCATAATGGTCTGCATTCATTAATAAAGGCAGAAGCTTCTGTCCCTCCATTGCCCACTACAGGGATGCCTCCTCGGTCTTTTGGGACCCGTACAGATACATTTAAAGAAAGCTTTATTTTGAGTGGGCAGGAGATGAAATGCAGGACTTGCAGGCATTTCCGAAGTCAGATATATGCCTGAGCACAGAGGTGACCTTAATGGGTCAGAGAAGAATGCAGGTCAAAAGACTTATTATCCAGCCTGTTGGAAACCAATTGCTTTTGTTTTCTGTGTGCGTGCATGTGTGTGTGTTGTTGTTTTTTTAAAAGTATCGCTTAAAGGTTAGCGATGTAGAAATCTGTTTTACAACCTGAAACTATGTTGGAATGGAGTCATTTTATAGAAAGGGAAGAAAGCTGTGACAGAGTGTTTAAATGTGGATTCTCCATAAATTCTAAAATGCTAGTATACTATAATTAGTTAATGGGTGATGATTGATTATTGCGATTCATTTTCTTGAATTAAGAAAGGAGGAAAAAACATGCTGCTGTGATATTGTCACCATCTGTTGAACAATAACATCCCCATTCAATCTTTATATTTCTTTATTTATAATCAGCTTTTGAGCAGCAATTGCATTCATTTCATTGAGCTTCAAAATGTCTCATTTAAATTGAAAGCAACTGCACTTCACATTAGGGATTCTAATGGAGTAGTGAATTAGTGGAAGCGTCTTTTTCTTTTCTTGGAGCTTCTTTTTCTTTTAGCGGAAGCTTCTTTTCCTTCCTTTCCTTTCTGCATATAGCCTCTTATAATGAAAACTGTGTATCTGATGTGTGTTTGTGTTTTGCCGCTGAAAAATTATATTTCCCTTTTATTCTCTTTAAAACAACTATAGTTATAGCAAATTATAAAGACATTTCAGTATCACAAGAATCATAGGGAATAAACAATGGGGATATATCAATACTGAACTATTCTAAGTACAAGAAATGAACTTGATGTCTTCAGAATTTCTGGATTTTGTGGAGTTAGAGAGGTAGGAGGGGGAAAAGAGAACTCTAGGAAGTTATTTATTTAGTGAGGTATGTTTTCAAGAAAAGCAGTGTTAGAAATATCTGCCTTAAATATTCTGTATGTCCTATGAAGGGCAAATTCCATTCTCAGACACAGAAGCTCTTAACTCTAATATTGGTTCTCTCTGTGCAACCCAAACTCCCATGTTCATGTCAACAGGAGCTCCGTCTTCTGATTTCCTCACTTGTGTCAGCTCCCATTGTCATGGAAGTGGGAGTCCTCAGCACATGGAAAGAGGAGAATAGCAGAGTTGACATCTGCTGGGTGGATAATAGAGGAAAAATTTGTCCCAAATTTTTAAAAGCAACCTTCTTCATAAAAGAAACCCTTAAAACAAAACCTCCAGCTGTTCATAACTGGGATTAATGGTTGCAATTTTCAGTCACTTAGACATGACGTCTCCAGTAGACAACTCTTTTTTGTAATATAGCTCTCTGTGGGATAAGAGCCCCTCCCTCTTATTTCTTTCCTCCCATCTTTCACCTTTCTTTCTCATGAATGTTACAAAAATGATGTGCTGCTTAAACAGACTTTTGCCATAGCCAGTTATTTTTCTTTAGCTTTTTTGTACTCTAGAGAAGTAAAATGTTCAGAGGTAGCCAAAGTGCACAGAAATGCAAAAGAAGACAAATGACAATGTTGGAGTCACCAGCCGACATTCTGTCTCAGATGTTAATTGCAGTTAAAATGGTCTAGAGCAGTGGTTCCTAAACTTGGGACTTCATGAAGTTTTGGACTTCAAATCCCAGAAGCCTTAGACTGCAAGGTTAATAGTCATGATTTTTGGGAGATGAAGTCCAAAAACATCTGAAGGTGCAAAATGTAGGAATCACTGGTTTAGAGGAATATCAATAAGGGTAGAGGCCACTCCTCTACTTGGCTACGTGGGAACTGGGGGAAAGGGGGCAGTAAAAACAATAAAAGTTCAAATTCATCCGTAGCCGGTTAGTAACCTCAATTGAGATCCAGATTGTATCTGACCTTTATGAACCTGACTGCCCCTTTCACATGAACATGTTTTTCAATAAAGTTTAAAACTAGGGAAGCCAGATAAAGATGTCCTAGGCCCAGTGTTCAGTCAATTGACTATATGTCAATCAGAGGTGACTTGACTATATGTCATCCAGAGGTGACTTGAATGAATGGTAAAGGCCGAATGCCTGCACCAGGCAGCCCTTCTCGTTGTTACATCTCTGTAAACCCAACTCCCCTCCTGTCAATATACCACACCATTCTCTTAAATGTCAGGAGCAATATTTGGAGAGATACAAAAGTCTTAAGTGAGAAGAAAGGGCCAGGAGATCCTATTGTGGAAGCCAAATTGGTGCTTCTCCAGATCCAACCTCATGTTTGCATCTTAACCTCTTCAGTCAAAAGCAGAGCTGAGCACAGTGCAATTCCATTTATTTTGTAACGTCCACTTTAGTGCCTTCATGGGGTTTTTTTAATTAAAAAAATCATTGTGGTTTGAGTCCTGAGCATACATGAAAAGCTGCTTTCAAGCATGTCATATACTGCTGTGTGGCTGTTGTAAGCACTAAACTGGCCACATGTGACTCAGAGTTTTCAAAAAGGAGGTAGGGGGTCTCATTAAAACACATAGGCTACGATCCAGCATTGCAGCTCTCTTTGCTCTCCTATCGTTGGCTCTGGTAGAAAAAAGGAGCCTCATGTGTGCACAGTGGTCCATCTGCTATAGTCGACAAGAGGAGCCCTGTAAATGTGTAGAGCTGTGTGTAGCAGCTACAGACTTTGAGAAAGTAGTGCACGTCGTCCATCAGGATAATTAAAAGCTTGGCAATGGACTTGAACACTAGGACACATGTGTCCTTTAGCCATAACAGCGGTTTTATGAATTGATGCATTTCGAATAAAAAGAATCTAATAGAGTGCATGGCTGTTTAAGCTATTCCTCTGTTGAAACTGGTTCACTTGCCCCTAAGGAAGAGTTTTTTGAGTCAAAATGCACTGAGCCTTCAACTGATTGGTTTCAGTGCGACACTGAGATTTTCTCGTCTCTTCATTTCTTGTAGCTCAGCACCCAGACTGAAGCTGTAGTCCAGCATGTGTCAATTACTAGAGTTGGATAGGCACATGTATATGGATGGATGTCTGAATACTCATCCTTTTAAAGACTTACACGATATCCAGTGTTATCCAGATATGCACCCCTGCGTACATTTCAAGGAAACTACTTGCTGTGCATAACTGCAGGTAACTAGAATTGCAATGGGGCAAATAACATGCTGTGCAGTGCTGGCACAGTTATACCACCACTGCAGGGAACCAGGAACATTGGCCTAGTTGCCTGGACAATAGGGACTCATTTGCTCATTCCTCCCCATTCAGATTGAGGGTAGTACAATACTTTAGTTTATCATTGCTGACATGGCTAGGTAGCCAAATTGGACTGACTATGTGGCAGGCTTTGAATGGTGACTATTGGGGACTGTCAATCCCCGAGTCCCTCAGCTAGCATGGCCAGTGGCTATGCTGGCTGAGATATTCTGGCACCTATCATGTAAAAGCATAACCTTTGTTTTTGCTCTCTGTTGTGTTTAAACCATGATCTGATCACATTTATAAAGTGAACGGGGAGAAAATCTAATAACAGTATCCTGAGGCAGTTGAATAGGTGTGAAATAAACATTATGACTAGAATAAGGATAGGTTCCAAGAGGTTACTTTTTGCCCTTTGTGAAAGCCCTTTTCTCACTCAGATATCCAGCACATTGTACCTTTGTGACCCAGGGAGAAAAATCTCTCAAGTTTTATCAGAAAGTGAACCAACTTTTTCCTTCTTCCTCTTGAAAACACCAAAACACAACTATTGTAGTAATTTGGGGATTGTTTGCATTAGCGCTTTGAGGCTCCTTGTTGAGAAAAAACAGTGGGGTGATGATGATTATGATGATGATAATAATATTAATAATAATAATACACAGAAGAAAATAATTTGGATGCTTCATTAAACAGGTGCTATAAATTTGAGCCTCTCATGGTGCATCGGGTTAAACCGCTGAGCTGCTGAACTTGCTGACCAAAAGGACAGTGGTTCAAATCTGTGGAGCAGGGTGAGCTCCTGCTTTTAGCTCCAGCTTCTGCCAACCTAGAAGTTTGAAAACATGCAAATGTGAGTAGATCATTAGATACTGCTTCGAAGGTAAAGCACTCCATGCAGTCAGGCCGGCCACATGACTTTGGAGGTGTCTACGGACAACTCCGGCTCTTTGGCTTAGAAATGGAGATGAGCACCAACCCCCAGAGTCGGACATGACTAGACTTAATTTCAAGGGGAAATCTTTATCTTTACTTTTATGAGTTTGAGAAACAATCATATTATTGAATCCTATAATGTGATATCCACTACATAAAAATCTGAACACCACGGATAATATTTATCTCTCCACATGTTAAACATTGAAGTATAAACAGGGTGAATACCTTACAGAGTAAAATTGAATCATACATAATGTTAAGTTTAAAACCAGCACCAACTGATACAATAGTTGCTATTTTCAGATACTTATCACCGATTTCCAGCACTGTGATGTGAATTGATGTGGAAGGTACTATATGTGATATCAAATGGTATAATGTTTCCCTTTTAGAAGTCTTGTGTCGTTTTTGGACTGTAAATCTATATAGAGGAAAACAAACCTTTTGCAATAAATTGATGTTTGCAATATGGGGGTGGTGCCTAATATTACTCTGTGGCTGAATTCTAAGCATGTTTGATCAGGAGTAATACTCAGATTACAAGTGCAATTTACGTTCTGCTAAGAGTTCCTAGCAATGCAATTTTGGATGTTTTCAAAATACTAAAGGAGTCACAGGCTAATAGTAACATAGAAAATTCTGTCTTCCTTTGGTATTCATCAGAGACTTTCATTCCCTTCTTAGGCCTAGTTTCCAGAATACTCTTGAATAGACGACTCCTGTTGAGACAGTCACACAAAAGAACTGCTCTGTTTGAATTTCTCATCAGGATTGATCTGTGAACATTTCTGCAAGTTGAAAAGGCTGTTTCCCCAATTTTAGGGGAGTGCTTTTCTTATGGATTGTGGCTCACAACTCAATATAGTCCACATTATGTGTCAAATTTGGCCAATGTTTGAATGGACATGTAGCCAAGTAATATTTTGGATTTGATCCTAAGGTGCCTTTAGTGCTACTCAGGATTATAGAAATAATTCTGGTGCATAATATGAAGCAAAATCTTTCTTTTCATTGACATCAAAGTTTGTCAAGTCCACTTAACATAGTGACATACTGCTATTACTGTCATATACGGTCTTTTTGTAGCCTTGCTAATGTACTTTTTGGCTTCAGTTGTACAATAACTGCATATCCCTTTTCTTTCTTTCTTTTTTCTTACAGAATCATACAATGACTCAACATAGCAGTTAGTGCAAGGCCCAGTTCTTCAGAAGCGGATTCTTTGCGGGACAAAAAAAAGGGAACATGTTTTAATCTTTGCACGAGACTTTCATTGTTAATGTATATTATTCAGAAACATTGTATTGTACCATACAACTTGTATTATCAAAGCTGTTGGATGTTCATGTGTTTGAACTTTTGAGCACCGGAGAGACTTCCTGTATATAAAGTGTTGCACATGTATTATGTTGTCTGATACTAAAATGGTCTTATAAAGACAAGTGGACTTGGGCCCTATTCAAGCAGCAAGCACGATGCAAAGAACGGTGAAATGTATAATGGAAATAAAGGTGTAAGGAAATGTTATTTTCAAGGAGGGGGGGGAAGGGAATAACAGTGACACATTACATCCCTATTTGGCATTCCTTTCATTCAAGCTTATGTCTACAATCTCTCTCTTTTGGTATACATATTCCAAGAGTATTTTTATTGCTGATGGTTCTTGCAAAAAGATAAAATAAAACACAAAACATGAGGCTCTATCTGAGCAGGATCCCCTAGCTGAATATGGCCTGTATATATATTTGTAAGCCTTGCGATATGACAGATAGCATTACCATATATGCAATAGTTGTTATGTAGATTGTCAAATAATTTTTTTCCTGGATACCATTTGAAGCTTTTGAGTGTTCAAGACTTTTCCTTAATGATGTCACATGGCCAAATTTTTGAATCAGTTGAACTAACTTGTATGTTACTGTTATTAATGTTTACTCTGCAGTCTGAACCTGGAGATTACTGGAATGGTTTTCCAAGAGGAAATAAATTCAGTTTACCATTACATACAGTGTGGTTGTGCCTTTTGTCACAGATAAAAGCATAAGAAACAACAGTCAAGAACCTAAATTACAATCAGTATATGCTGCTGCCACAAAGTACTGGTATATAAAACATATAAGATTTAATCTCATAAGTATGGGTACTATAAGGATGCAAACACAACAAAATATATTAGTACAAAAGATAAATGAAGGCAACATGAAGCATGACACTGCCCTCTAGTATTTACATTTTATGATAGCCAGCTTTCCACTCAAGCCACGTAACTATGGGGAGGTAAGATCTATAGCAAAAGTCCTCCTATTATGGATTTATAATATTTTCCGAAGTGAAAACAGTTGAAAATCATCCATGGATAAAATAACTGTACACTCAAGAGGAGAACCTTTAGAGAACTTTATTAATGAATGACAACCAGTGGTCCAAAATCTCAATGTAAAATTAACTTAAAAATGTACATAGAAGAAGTTAATAGACTGAAGGCAAGGAGGAAACAGATATTAACTTGGAGCTTATAATATCTTTATATGTACTATTCAAATAGAAGACTGTGACCCCTTATTGAAAATATATTATCTGAGAAATTATTCTGAAAGACTAATAGATTAAAAGTATTGCATTGTATGCAACAAGCCCTCACAAATGTATGTATATTTGAATGAAAATAAATAAATAAATAAATAAATAAATAAATAGGGGAAAATAATCCATGGCAATATAATACAGTACATGCTGGCCAGGTCAGCAATGACATAGTGGTTTATGTGGAAATTCAGTGAAAAATTGGACTTAGAATCCAAAATATAAATACAGTAGAGTCTCACTTACCCAACATAAATGGGCCGGCAGAATGTTGGATAAGTGAATATGTTGGATAATAAGGAGGCATTAAGAAAAAACCTATTAAACATCAAAATAGGTTATGATTTTACAAATTAAGCACCAAAACATCATGTTATACAACAAATTTGAGAGAAAAAGTAGTTCATTACACATTAATGCTATGTAGTAATTACTGTATTTACGAATTTAGCACCAAAATATCCTGATATATTGAAAACATTTACTACAAAAATGCGTTGGATAATCCAGAATGTTGGATAAGTGAGTGTTGGATAAGTGAGACTCTACTGTACTTTTATTTATGTTTTCTAAAAAAAACAGTATTCCATCCCAGTGATAAAGACCTTGTCAAAACGCAATTTGGTTATCTTTAGATTTTTATTGCATTACAATACATTTTTCTATAAGTTGAACATCCCTTATCTGTAATTCCAAAATCTAAAATGCTCCAAATTCAAAGTTGTCCATAAAGGTGGCTGAGATACAAACATGCTTGCTTTCTGACTATCTCTGCTACCCATGTGAATAATTTTGGATTTTGGAGGATTTTGGAATTCCACATAAGAGATGCTCAACCTGTAGTCCTTAAAAAACTAAAGAGCACAAGAACCATGCTTGGACAAAATCTAGGTAGTGCTTTTGTACATTAAAGCAGAGGTGAGACCAATAATAATAATAATGATAATAATAATAATAATAATAATTTATTTATTTATTCTTCTATCCCTCCTCATGGACTCGGGCCGGCTTATATGGGGACCAAGCCCAGCAAAACAGCAATAGGGTTGTTGTGTGTTTTCCGGGCTGTATGGCCATGTTCCTGAAGCATTCTCTCCTGATGTTTTGCCCACATCTATGGCAGGCATCTTCAGAGGTTGTGAGGTAGCCTCAGAGGTAACCTCACAACCTCTGAGGATACCTGCCATAGATATGGGTGAAACATCAGGAGAAAATGCTTCTGGAACATGGCCATACAGCCCGGAAAGTACACAACAATCCTGTGATTTCAGCCATGAAAGCCTTTGACAACACACTACAGGAATAAAATATATAAACATAAAATACATTGCAATTGCAATGAATTGACACATAAAACATATAAGAGATCATAAGAACATAACAACAGCCAATAACCGAGAGCCAAGCGCAATGGGCATGTTTATAGCTGGAGGCAGGGCAATAGTAGGGCATGTGCAATATATTCATTATATTCAGAGGAGCTTATTCTTCATTAAATGTGCTTAAGCTTGCAGACTCCCTCTTTTCTGTCACTGTATTTTCTCCTTTTTATTTCAACTTCAAACGCTGCTTGAGCCATAGATGCTTAAATAAATTCATCTAATAGGAGAAAGCTGTGGCTGGTTTCTCCCCCCAGCTCTTCTCAAAGAGAGGTGGCAACCCTGTTAAGTTCCAGCCACAGCACTGACACCAACGCCTCTGTCCTTCGGTCCCTTGTCCTCACTGCTGACAGAGATGGCAGTAGAGGACATGGCCAGGGAAAGCGCTTCAGTGAACACTCCAGCCTAACATGTCCTGCGGGGCATGGTTCATAGCCAGCAGAAGAGTGTTGCTGAGAAATGAATTAACCTGTTTGTCCAGAGTATGAGCAAAGGAAGGTTACACCAGAAAGGCATCCTATTTTCATTGCTTCATTCTCTCCTTGCCCCTCGACTGCATACACTTTATCTTTGGCCTCAGATGTACTTCTGCAGATGTACCACTGCAGAAGTTCAGCCCCAATCCATTCTCCCCATTCGTTGGAATTGGGTAGAATTTATTACAAAGTGGTTAGAGCTTTGCAATGTAGTGCCACAAAGGGACGGAGATGCTTGCCTTTTCTTGACAGGGTTGATTTTAAGTGTGATTTCCAGTGTCACATTCTGAATCTCCACAGATGGGAGGGATGGAAACAAAGGGCTGGGGGATTTTAAGTCCTTCCTTGCCAAAGATTTCAAGGCAAAAATGTGTCATGATTCTTTCCCCAGCTTTGAGAATTTTATGCACATGTTGCCAAATACCAAAAAAAGTATCATATTTTTATAAGAAAACCTCATTTCTGCTGACAAAAGGACAAACACAAGTAACATTATGCATACAGTGCAAATGCAATGCCTCCTTCTATTTATAAAAAGTCACATTTCCAGTTTCATTTCCAATAATGTAGTAGTCATCTCTGCGAAATTGGATCTGAAGGTGTGTTCTTTCTTCATGACAAATATCCCCTTTTCATGTAGGCATTTAGTTCAACCTTCATGTGTGAAAGTGTGACATATTGGTTAAAACTGTAAATAGCATGTTTTTGTCAAGTTCGAATATGTTAGAAATATTACACCCTACTGTGTTTGTGCCACTGAGCTGAGACAGATGGTAGCTGGGAAAGATGCAATCTTATAATCAAAAGCTAAAATATGTCAAAAAAATATGTTAGCAAGCAAAACATAGCATTTTACTTGCTTCTTATGTCATGACAGCTTGCAAAACACACCAGGTTGTTGAATTTCTAGTTATGTAAATACAGTAACACAGTAAACAGCAACAACAAAAATGGTGGTAGCTTTACCCATTGATTGGTTCTGACATCCAGAGCTGGGGAATAGAAATCTTTTGGTCATATTCACCTCCAGATTCAAAGAGCAGGTTGCTTGTAACAAATGCCTGAATCCACTTACCTTTCTCATTAGTTGCTGGTTTCTCGGTGATACCCTTAAAAGCTGTTTAAACAGATTATGAAAGACATTCAAACTTCCCAATGAGAATTGAGTTTTCCATGGGGGCTTATCAGAGCATTTAGCAAACAGAACAAGATAGGGGTATCAGCTTGCTGAACAGGAAAAAAAAATACAGAGAGTCTGTTTGTATGATGGTGCTTAGTCTTTGGCATGCAATCCTCCCCAGTGGGTCACCAAAGCAAAAATGAGCCACCCTAAGGACAAGAGGGAAAACATAACTGGGCCAGCAGCAGGGAAGCTGGAGGGGGTGGAGAAATGGGGTGCAGAAACACTGGCTGGAAAACCAGGCCACAGCATTATGGAATGGGACTTCCTGTTATCTGGCATAAAGAGGGCAAAGATGAGGCAACAATTGCTGTCGGACTACCCTGCATAGCAATTTAGGAAGGTGTCGTTCATGATAGTACTGTGGTGCCCAATTGGGATGTGGAGCTGTTGGTTGCCTCTGTCCATGGGTTATCTTCTTCTCGGTGGTTTCTGTACTTCAAGAAAGAAACTTTTTTGTGTGTCAGGAGTGACTTGAGAAACTGCAAGTTGCTTCTGGTGTGAGAGAATTGGCCATCTGCAAGGATGTTGCCCAGGGGATGCCGGATGTTTTGATGTTTTACCATCCTGTGAGAGGCTTCTCTCATGTCCCTGCATGGGGAGATGGAGCTGACAGAGGGAGCTTACCTGCTTTCCCCAGATTTGAACCGCTGACCTATCAGTCGGCAGTCCTGCCAGCACAAGGGTTTAACCCATTGCGCCACCAGGTTTTGCACATATGCAGATATTTCATTTTTAATGTTCTAGAGCAATGGTTCCCTAACTGTTCTGCAAAACCCTAGGGTTTCACAAAAGCATCATAGATTTCCTGAGAAAAAAATCTTAAAACTCTTTGATTTTTTTAAACTTCTGTGCCAAAGTATGAAGATTTTATCAAAATTCAGTGTACAGTAGAGTCTCACTTATCCAACATAAACGGGCCGGCAGAACGTTGGATAAGCAAATATGTTGGATAATAAGGAGGGATTAAGGAAAAGCCTATTAAACATCAAATTAGGTTATGATTTTACAAATTAAGCACCAAAACATCATGTCATACAACAAATTTGACAGAAAAAGTAGTTCAATAGGCAGTAATACCATGTAGTAATTACTGTATTTACGAATTTAGCTCCAAAATATCACGATGTATTGAAAACATTGACTACAAAAATGTGTTGGATAATCCAGAACGTTGGATAAGCGAGTGTTGGATAAGTGAGACTCTACTGTATCTCTGAAATAAACATGAAATTTGAATCTCTTTATTTCCAAATCGACATTATACAAAACACCCAGGCAATAGTAGTAGATGAAAGGAAGAACTTTGTGAGTCCACTATGCTCAGGGACAGAGGTTCTGCAAGGGAAAATGTCTTCTAAAGAGTTCCATGACCAAAAACATTTAGGAACCTCTATTCTAGAGAATGGCAGGAACATCCCTCCCCAGAAAGCGGACTTCCCAGTTACTGTCCCCTCGGCTTCTTTCCATCAGCCAGTAGAGCAGTTTCATTTTCAGTGTACAGAACTCCTCTTGGGTAGCTTCTCTCTTTGTTTCTTTCTCATTTTCTCTATAAAATATTTTTATTTTGTCTTTGTATTTATCTTCTTCTCTACTGCTAAATATTTTTAAAACTACTTCATGTCAGTCCTGTTCACCTCCTCCCTCCACTTCCATTTTTGTTCTTTTACTAATCTATGTTTCTATAATATCTACTTCTCTTTTTAAGAACTGCAGTTGGAACGTTTCCATTTCTGAATGCCCATTTAGTTGGAGGGAGGAAAATATATTGGAACACTATGCTATTGCAGGGGGTTACTAGTTGGGCTTTTAAAAGCCAAGTTCAGAGAGTGAAGCTTTATGTATGGTGTCTACCCCAATATAAAGTGTTCTTCAATACCGAGTAACACCATCATCATCTGTTGGTGGTGAATTGGGCTGCAGCAATTAACCACTTTTTCTGCTTCTGTCTCAAAGCCAAAGAAGATTTTGATGACCATGATACCAACTTTTGCTTCAGTACCCCAGTACTGAATAGTAGCTTGGCATCACAGAGTTCAGAATCTTCTATGGTGCCACACCCAAATGTTATCAGGGAAACAGTTTTAGTTTGTGGGGATAAGGCTAATAAGAATAGCAATTTCCAACCAAGTCAGAAGAGGCCTGCATCCCCTGAGAAGTAGTTGAAGTCTTGGGTAATAGAGGATGCTTCATTGTGTTATCGAAGGCTTTCATGGCTGGAATCACAGGGTTGTTGTGTGTTTTCCAGGCTGTATGGCCATGTTCCAGAAGTATTCTCTCTTGACGTTTCACCCACATCTATGGCAGGCAGCCTCAGAGGTTGTGAGGTGTGTGTGTGTGTGTGTGTGTGTGTGTATGTATACACACACACATACACACACACACATACACACACACAACAACAACAACAACAACAACAACAACAACCCAGAGGATGCTTCATTCAGGAAAAAGAAGAGGGAGGCAAACTTCCAGAAACATCAAGGAGGCCTGAATGTCTCACTAGAAAACCACAATGTCTTCGGCTTCAATAGCTTCAGAAGTAACTACACATCTGGTTCCTCATGTGAAGCCGCAGCCTCCTATTGAACAGAGTATTCCAGTCAATACCAACTCTCATTCAACTTCTCCAAGGTTCAGGCCAAGGCCTCCAACACCCCGATGAAGTATGGAGACTTCATATTTATCCTCTCATTGTGGATATTGAATTCCCCTTTCACCTCCATATTCTATTTTGATAGATACTGACATGAAGGTCTTATTCCTATTTGCCATCTCATAGAAATCTATATCATCACACAGGCCATATGCTTTACCATCATTCTCCCTCTCAGTAGCAAAATCACTCCTGATCTCCATGCAGAAGGGCCCTGTAAGTTTCACTTTGGTGTCGGTCTCCCTTATCAATTCAATATCAAGCTACAACACCATCATTACCATTTCTTCAGCCTCCAATTCCTCTTCATTGGTCTCCTTTGCCACTGCCTAAAACTACAGTCATGATCTCCAAACCTCTGGCCTCACTGAAAGCATCAGTATCTCTCCTAGTATTAACAGTTCTCGTGTCTGCAGTATCTGCCTCGACACCAAGTGTTCTTCCATGTCATTTAGCTCCACTGTTTCCTTTATTACCAGCAGTTCCATTGACTACCACTTCATCTATTACTTCAGCAGTTGTGTTCACAACAACCCCTTCAGTATCTTTGCAACAGTTGTTGTAGATGCTTCTACAGTACCTCAGAAGCAAGTCTCCACAAAGGATTTCAAAGACTATAAACTCCTCAACTGAATCTTCATCATCACTTCC
The DNA here is from genome assembly GCF_035594765.1 of Anolis carolinensis. Lineage (NCBI taxonomy): Eukaryota > Metazoa > Chordata > Lepidosauria > Squamata > Anolidae > Anolis > Anolis carolinensis. The sequence continues at coordinate 55,903,239 of NC_085844.1, forward strand.
TTCTTCATCAACAAGGGCTGTGGGCGATACTGGTCTTGCTTCATCACTGAAGGATCTTCAGGTCTTTGTTGATGTGGTTCTGAGAATGGCAAAATCACTAGGTATTGAAGTCAAAGCACTACCTTGTTTTAGTGAATGACCCTGTGTTTTGATTCATTGATATTCAGGCTTCAATCCTGGTTTTAGTATCATTTCTTCCAGCACTCAATCAGATCATGATGTAATTTTGGATGAGACCTGCATCTCTGCTACCAGCTTTGAAACAACAAGGGAATCTTTACCACGTGCAATATGATGGTGCAGCATGCCTCTTCAATCCTGTAATATCTAATTCAATAGTTGCTGAGATTTCCCTGGTGAAATCCAGTGTAAGGACACATTCTACACCTGTGCATAAGGAAGAGAGGAGACTTGACATTTTCAACCACAAATTTTATTCCTCTGTATCCCTGGTAGTTAAGATGGGTCACTTGCAGGCAGGCATGTCTGCCTACCAGTATTTATCAGGAATGAAATAGTAGCATTTATTTCCAATCTACCTGAAAATCAGAAAAATGTTGCACTGTCATTCTATCAAGAGACACAAACCTTAATTGCACAACAAATTATTTCAGCCCAACATGTAGCAGTTATTCCAGCCCAGGTCATGTCTGGAGTGGTGGCCCTCCATTGCTATCTGCAGTTTCACTCTGCTCTTCTTTCTGATGCCACTTGGTAGACAGGATCTCTTCAATGTGAATATTGATGTAAAGCTTGACTCACAGCCAAAAGGATTTTGTATCTGGCCACAGACAACAGTAGCAACCTGATAGATCTTCTTATTATTATTATTCAACTTTCTCTCAGTCCAAGTTGCTAACAAGGTCTTCTCACCCTTCTTCACAACACTCTGCTGTATTTTAAAAGCAGCAGTTGGAGAAACATAAACATCTCCCCTAGTCTTCCAAGAAGTCTTCATTGAAGTCACATGGTAGCTGGCCCCTAAGGACAACATCTCAGCAATTCTCAATTCCATCCAACCCAAGCCCACTGCCATCTTGGGCTATCAAATTATCTTACCGTTATTCCACCTCACAGACCCTACCATCATTCATACTGCTTATGCCATAGATATTTCTGGTATCCTTAGTTTTCATGTATTCTACCTGCTGGTCTACTTTGGTATACACAATATGGGTTTAAAACCTAGCATTCACATTCAAGCCTGAGTGTTTTAGGAGGGACAATGTCATGTGGCATCAGAGTGAACTAATTCTACAGTATAGATGTACCCTTAATCCACAAAACCTTATGCTACCAACTTCTCTCTCTCAGTCTCTAAGGTGATACAAGATGCCATTGCATATTGCTAATCCAAATTAACATGGCTATGTCTTTAGATTATTAAATTACGCCTGTTCCATACATTTGAGCAACTGAGGTGGCAGTTGTGTTATTAATGTGGAAGAGTTGAGACATACGGTGTTTTGATGATAGCAGAGGTTCAAGAGTGGGGATGTCCCATGATGGGATTATACAAGTAAAGTCCCACACAAAAGCCACAGGACATCTGGAAAATCCCCACATTTGGTGCCATAACAATGGTATGGGGGGGGGGGGGGTGTCTCATATTTGGTTCCTGTTACCATGTTGAATTCCCTCTCCACTATGATCTTGTTTTTTATTGTCATTTTCTCTAATAGCAGGGCAAAAATAATCTAGAACTTTATCTCTGTGTCACTTTTTCATCATAGAAATATTTTCTGAGATTCTGGAAGAGGATCATGGAGAGGTGTGGAGATCATAGGAGGGGATGTAAGGGAAAAGGTGCACAAACCTCTGGTATTATTAAGGTCTGACTGGCTGCAGGAAACAACTGGCACAAGGCAGAACATCAAGAGCATAGCTACAGGGAGACAAATTCTGGACACGGTCCTCTGTTTGAGAATTCTGCTTTTTCAAATGAAAATCTTTCTTCAGTCACCAAATTTCTATCCATGTAAAGAGTGGAATGCTAGTTCCCACCTAGAATATTGATATTTACTGTTTGCTTCTCTTGATAACTTTTCTTATCCCTTCCTCAGAATACCTAAACTATATTTCCAAATGCACAACTGTAGTTTTAAGCTATTGTAATGTTTGAACTTTGAGAATAAAAGGAAACATTTATAGGGAGCGCAATTCTTATTTAGAGGGGGACAATGCTCTCATTTTGTTGCCGCCCCCCTCCCCAACATAGCTGCACCACTGCATGAAATTCAGAATCAGAATTCTCAAACATTTCATGGAAATATTGGCCTATTTAGAGGACTCAGATATAAAAAATGTCCGATATGAGGATAATTTTTAAAGGCCTTCAAATATGTATGGCGTTTTTAAAGGTTCTTGAACGCACTTCAATTCACACAGGCTATAATTTAACTATGATCCTGATACACAGAACCCTTATTTATCTTTGGCTTTTGCTCATTTAAACATGATCCCCCATAAAGGGAAACAGAGCCCTTCCTTAGACACAGACGTATTTTTGACCTGACCTCTCACCCACTTCTATTTATAACAAATTCAGCAATTAATATTTACCTTGATTGAATCTTCCTTATTTAGATGTCAAAAGAGATTTCCACAGCCTGCAATGGGAAGCCCTAATATTGTGACAGGCAAAGTACCCAAAAGCAAATGAAATATAATTGGTGACAATTAGAAATAACTTGGTATGAAAACACAATATTAGTTGCCATAGCAAGCCGGAGGGGCAACTTGTCTCAGGTAATGGAAAGGATTTCATGGAAAGCCCTTGGCCGTATAGACACACTGTTTCCACTTTAACATGTTCATTCATACGCTGCTGCTCAATTAAAGTTCAAGGGGGTCTTCAGACAACAGAGTTCACATTACAAATGTTCTACTATAAGCAAACCTTGGAAGAAATGCTAGTTAGGGATTGTGGAAGTTTTAGTTCAAAAAAGAAGTGCTACCAAATGCTGTTCCTACAAAATATACATATATTAACTTAAGCTCCTTAAGCCCCCGGTAGACTGCTGACTTGAAGGTTGGGTTGCTGGTTTGAATCCAACCCAGGGAGAACACAGATGAGCTCCTTCTGTCAGCTCCAGCTCCATGCGGGGACATGAGAGAAGCCTCCCACAAGGATAGCAAAACATCAAAAACATCCTTGCATCCCCTGGGTAATGTCCTTGCAGATGACCAATTCTCTCACACCAGAAGCGACTTGCAGTTTTTCAAGTTGCTCCAGGCACGAAAAAAACCCTTGTTTTTTAGACATTTCTGTTGATCTTTAAGACCAATGTTTCATTAAAGAAAATTTGGAAAGGACTGGCAAAGCACTTCACATCTTGATGACCAGGTATTTGATCATTTTGAACAGTTCCATGTCAGATTACAGAAGAAAAGTTCCACTTTGTTCAGTGGCAGTTATTCCTGGATAAATTTGCCTTGTACTGTAGCCTCAGTTCACTAAATTTGTGTTGCCCTTAGGCAGCCATTAAAGAATTAAACAATTGTTCATTAAACAATTACTAGTAAAGACACACATGATGGCTCTCTACTCGTTTCTTCCTCAAAGCCAAGATTTAGAAGTCATTATCTTATCTGAATTGCAATGCTGAAAATGTTAACAATACTAATAAAAATGATTTAAAAAAAGATTTTCCCCCTTAGCACCCTCCTACTGAATTACTCATTTTACACAGCAATTCTTAATTTGTCCAGAATGCTTATGATCTCATTAGCTATGATCACCAATCTCCTAGATCTCTGAAGTTTTTCTACTGAATTCCTCAATATGAATTTTAATCAAAGAAACACAGTAATCACTCAGCTATTGCAAAGAACTCTGTTTCACAGGATACATTTTTACAGGACTTTAAAATATAATTTATGAATATTTCCAAGCATAATAATTGTCTTTTCTGCTGACATTTTCAAAGCGACACTGATTTGTTGGGTCTCCAGAGAGTCTGAGTACAAAACTGATAATTATATTAAATATACATAGACAATAAAGAGTGTGTTTACATAACTATGCCCATAAATATCTGATTGAACAGTCATTGTTCTCAAACCCCTTTTAAGCAGCTCTCTGAGGAATCCAGTTCTAATGACATGATAGTTTAAAAGATGTTGCTCAGTCTTGTTCCATATTTAATTAACTTTCCTTTTTTAAACTTGTGATGGAGGAGACAATAACAAATAGCTCTGAAAAGAGTGAGCGGGCTTTGAAACATGAGTGAGAACTTGTCATGCTTTGTATGCCACACGCTACAGGAAATTTGCATGTCGGAGCGGGTGGCATAGAACCACCAAACTCCATGGGGAGCCCATTACTCCATACTATGATTAGAATAAATAATAAAATAACACGGCAATGCAATAAAATATCAAATAAAGGAGGGAATACCAAGATGTGGGGAGGAGATTCATAAGACAAAAATCACTTGCATATCAGCAGGTTTGGCGGATGTGTTTTGGGTTTTTAGCTGCCTCTGGATTATTTTATGAAGATTGTTGTATTGTGCTGTATTGTGCTGCTATGATGATTAGTTTTGCTCATGTCTACTGTGTGCCACTGCTGTATTCATGAGCTAAAAGGTAGATTTAAAATATATCAATTTTAAAAAAATCAAAATCAAGCTTTACTTTTTGGATTTTGTTTTGGGGAGGATATTTTCAAGTCATGAATAACAGAATCTGTGGGTGCAGAATCCATGCATAGTTTGTACAGGCTGGCATTGCCTTATACAAAACATTTTCTTTATATGGAGTGGGTAGAGAAGCTTGACAGAAGACCTTAACATTTATATTGCAGCTTTTGAGTCTCCTTGTTGTTTGTATGGACCCCAGGTTTTGTTTACTGACCCATATTTTATTTCCTTAGCGCTATTTGTTTGAAAGTCTCAAGGTACTGTTGTGTTAAACCTTGTTTGGTCTATATCCAACGTCATTTGTTTTTTTGTCTGAATTTCAGTTTTTAAACTCAGCATGCAGTTTGTTGTTTTTGTGTGCCTTGTGTCCATTGCTAAGTAATTTGTTTCCTGGTTCTCCTTGGGGAACGTGCTGCTTGCTCATTTTGCTGAGCATTTATACGATCAACCTTGTCTGTCGCCTCTAGTGTCACACCTCTATTGATGACTTTCATATCGACTATGTGCAAATGCTCCTGTATTCCCCTGGAAAAGTTCATGATACTTTACACCAGTGTCATTCCTGTTCCCCTTCTTAGTGTGTCCAGCTAAATATGGAGCTTAAGAAAAGGTGTCGTTATTAATACATCTAATACATCCCAAGAAGCAATTTCCTCCTCATTCCAATGAATCACTATTGTGTTGGTCAATGGCCTGAAGATCGTACGTACAACAGTTTCCCCTCAACAAAAGCCTGCTAATAAGAGAAACAATCCTATTTGTCATTACTATCCATGGATAGCTTAGTGTGATTAATAAAAGAAGGGACTACTCAGAAATGCAAGAGGCTGCTTCATCACAAAAGATTAAGCGCTCCTCCTTGCTCAAAGCATACTCGCTGTCTGTCTCAGGAGGAGAGCTAAACATCACTTGTAACTTCAAAAAACAATTGCCCATAAATGTGTGGGTTATCTTGGGCAAAGCATTATTTCTTGTCTTTTGCTTTCCCTATATATTGTTAGCACTATCCTTGCCATTCTTTTTGACTTGGGCTTTTAATTTAAGTATTCTAAAAATTGGCTACTCATTTCCTGAGAATGCTAGGAAAGCACATCTCTTGGACCACTGAACAATATATCTTCTTGAAGGTGCTCCCTAAGGATTTCCACTATAAACGAAAAACTGCAAAATGCCATAGAGTTCAGCTAGGGAAAGGAGAACACGGAGATATCTTTTGACTTAAATTAACAATAACAAAATGGAAAAGCATGAGAGGGACACTTTGTTACTTCCTAACAATCAACAGAATCTACTTCATCAGCCTTGCAAGTGACCATCCTGCCTAGGAAATTCTTGGAGTTCTAGTTCACACTTGTAACTTTTCCAAGTGCTATATCCAACACTGGCAACGAAGGTCCGCATAGTCAAAGCAATGGTATTCCCCATAGTAACCTATGGATGCGAGAGCTGGACCATAAGGAAGGCGGAGCGAAGGAAGATAGATGCTTTTGAACTTTGGTGCTGGAGGAAAATCCTGAGAGTGCCTTGGACCGCAAGAAGATCCAGGCAGTCCATCCTCCAGGAAATAATGCCCGACTGCTCACTGGAGGGAAGGATATTAGAGGCAAAGTTGAAGTATTTTGGCCACATCATGAGAAGACAGGAAAGCTTGGAGAAGATCACGATGCTGGGGAAAACGGAAGGAAAAAGGAAGAAAGGCTGACCAAGAGCGAGATGGATGGACGGTATCCTTGAAGTGACTTGGGTTGACCTTGAAGGAACTGGGGGCAGCAACGGCCGACAGGTAGCTCTGGCGTGGACTGGTCCATGAGGTCACGAAGAGTCGGAGACGACTGAACGAGTGAGACGACGATATCCAACACCTGGTGGTCTAAAGGTTTCCCATTCTTATGGAATATCATAATAATTGGCATTCAAATTAGAATATTCTAATAAATATTAGTTAGAATTTCTGTAGTGGAAATTTTATTAGACTGCCCTGGAGGGTGGTGGACTCTCCTTTTTGGGAGATCTTTAAAAAGAGGTTGGATGGCCATCTCTGAGGAGCCTATATTCCTGCATGACCGGAGGATGGACTAGTTGGGCCAGCTCTGGGAAATAAGCATTGATTGTGGGAAGTAGGAAGTCTGAAGAGGCAGCCATTATATGGTTTAACAGGCAGCATTACCTCAAGGCATGTGCTCCGTCAACCCTAGCCTTACACCTGGAATAACACAGGGATGCTATCTAAATACATGAAATTAAAAAGATAAACAAATGAACCAGTTTTTTGAAGGGGGCACTCAGTGTGGTGAGCTTTGATCACTGTGAATGCTTATTAATTCCTTGCATGAACAATACTGCAGAGTACACCTCTGCCTGTTCCATGTGCCTATGACGGAATCTTACATGTTTAAATAATATGAAGTTAATTAAGAGAATTGGCTTGGAACTAAATCAGGAAACTTTTACATCTGCGCCCTTATCCTGCAACAGAGATGCCTTAGCGAGTGCCTCCAGCAATCTACTATATTTTTTATTTTACTTAAAAGTGAGTGTGTGTCTTTCTATCTGTATCTTTGGCTAGCTTTATCACTAAATAGTCATCTTTTATTGTAGCTTGGGTAAATATCTTTGGATTTCTAATCAATGCTAAAAACCATTTCAATTATTATTTTATATAAATGTTACTGAGAAGTCTCATCCAGTGTGCTAAATACTGAAATCCCAGAAGTTACACAAATATAGTACAGAAGCCAACTGGCAACAGCTTGAGTTACATCCAAATATCTTACATTTCCAGTGAAATGGTTAATCTTTGTATTAAAATTGGCGTTACTGGAGTCCTCTCAGGGTAGGGAGGGGGACTAGATATTTCTTACCCTTTGTTTGAATCAGACATGTTGTGATTTAAATCCATGCTGCAAATTGACTTTGATCACACCTTTCAGATGCTGTTCACCTATGCAACTTACTGATGTCAGCACCCTCCTGAGATTTGGCTGTTTAGACAACAAACAAAAAAGATCCACTTTCAATTTGTCAATATTAATTTTAAAACCATATTTACATTGAATGGAATTCATTTATTAAATATTATTTTTCACTATTTTTTGTTAAATTGAGGATATTGGTAATACACTAAAAAGAATACATAACATCCTTATTATTGTGATATAATTCCATAGAAGTCTGCCCTGTAAATAATTACTAGAACAACACATGTTATTAGCACAGTACAACCCTCATATCTGTGGGGAATACATTCCCAGACATTGTGTAAATACCACAGATAATATTATTTTCAATGGGAGAAATGATGAGAAGAGGCTGTCCAGGAGTCCCTAAGTGAATAAGAGAAATCATAGCTAAGTGAAAATCACACATATCTGTCCCACGTATACAGGAGTATCACTGGAATAATAAATAATTTGCATGTTGGTCTTATTAAGAAAAGAATTCAAATTGCACAGCCCCTGCCAAATAGTTTCCATTCTTAAAAGCCGTTGCTTAGGAATGTGCATTTTCACTAAGATTTTATGAAAAACAACTCTAGAATTTTACTCAGTCAACCTTGTCAACTGCCACTGCCACAAAATGAAAACTAAACAAGTTGTGAGAAGTCTTGCTGGATCTCTTCCAGTAGTAAGCAGTGACAGCCACAGACTAAATGAGAAGAAAGGGCCAGTACAGGGCTGGCATCAGCAGCAGGGCCCTGGTTTGATGTAAGGATGAAATGTGGCATTTCCAAAAATAACATTTAAAACTCTCTTGATGTCTGTGGAGAAGGCGCAATAGAAGGCCTGTCTGCTTCTTCAGCATAAGATACAAGGAGCTTCATCTTTTATTTTTCAGTCTAAAAATTTTCAAGAAGTGTTGTCGAAGGCTTTCATGGCCGGGATCACAGGGTTGTTGTATGTTTTCCGGGCTGTATGGCCATTTTCAATAACATTTGTGGCATAGAGTCACATACAACATTGTGACTTCAAATGTCTACCTAAGCAGATTGACTTAGACATATTCAAATTTTATTTAAAATTTGGTTACACTGTGGAATAGGGTCTGAAAGAATCATACAGTGGTGACCATGATGAGACTCTTTATTTGTGAAAAACAGACTTTTGGAAATTATTGTAGAAAGTCAAAAATAGCAATGGATATTCTCCCAATAGTCTCCCAGAAAATCTAGATTTTCTATATTATGCAGACTCAGCTCTGCAGTGCAGGAAATTTGAATATTTCAGTACACGGTTACCAAATATTTGCTAAATTCCTTGACCTGAAATTTATTTTCAACTTAATAGTCATTTGTGGCCAAAGTGCACATAATGGTGAAAATTGCACACTTCACGCTATTGAATTCTCTCTGAACTGCCCTTTAAAAAAACAATTGGGGGTGAATTTTGTACAGCTACACAACTCTGCTCATTAGTGCCAGTAGAGGAACCCAGGAACATCATCACATTGAGGTCCAGAAGCCAGGGGACAGCGGGGGAAACCATGGAGTAGTGTGCCGCTTCATGCCCTTACCCTCATTTGACCTGCGATTCCTTCCCATGACTTTTCCTCGCTGTCCCCAGCTTCCTCCCACATCCTCCCCAACATTTTCTATGCTGACAGCACAAAGCCCAATGCTGCCCCACCGGAAGTAATCCTGCCTCATTTGATGGGCTCCAGGGGACTTTGTGCCAGCAGCGTAGAGAAGTGCAGAAAACACTCCATGTGATGAAGTCATAAAAATATATTTTCCATCCTCCAGAGCCACAGCATTCCAAAATTTAAAAGAAAAAGAAAAAAATCAATAAAGGAAAGCGGAAAGCATGAATTGGTTTAATCATGGTTATTCTCCCAGCTGCCACCAGAAGTGCAATGCTAGCTGTTTTGGCAAAGAAGAATCACATTTTAGGAGAAGACCACCACAAAATATCCCCCAAAAAACACAGCAATATGGTATTGATGTTATGGGTTGAATTCAAAATTCAAGCAAACCATAGATCCTGTCTTGCCAAATGAAATGTGCTTTTTTTGGGTTGATCCTTAATAGAATAATCAGAACTCATTGGTGACTGATGCTGTGTTGTAGTTTGTACAACGCCAAAAACTAAAATAAAATTGTGTTAACACAATAGTATTAATAAGTACTAGAAATACTTTTGGCAATTATGTCTATTGTAGCTTTGTCTTCCTTGAAAATTAAATCAATATATGTTCATCAAAAGTGTATAAAGGTCTACATCTTAGTTCAATTGGGTGTTTTGCAGCCAAATCAAGAAATATGGCATAGGTACAAACTATATAAAAGAAAGTATCTCCCTATATGAATGTGTCAATGTTCAAATCTTACTCATTCTTCACTGAGCCTCATTTATTCTTTAGTTAAGATGGGTTTAGTTCTTTTTGTATAGTTTTTTTATGGGAGGGAACCTTAGTTAAACCTGGTTTCTTTTGACCTCATCATACTTACCTCTGGAAACGTTGTATGATGCTTCCACTCCAGCTGGAGAACAAATGGGCATGCCGTCCATCACACAACATAGCAGGAGGATTGTTTGACGCTTTTCTCTCAACATGGGAGGCTTCCCGTGTTGCAGTGGCTCCAATGAAACCAGCACACTCCTATGCCACCCGGGCAACCCCCGTGTAATGGGAAAAGCATTGCTGCAAAGGAGCAGCACGCGGGGCAACGGGTTCGCCCTAGCTGCCCCTCATTTTGGCAGTAAAGCCAAGTAAAGTGGGACACTTTACCTAGCTAATGTGATGAGGCTCTTTAAGAAAGCCTCCAGTCTTACTGTCTTCTTTACCACCCAGAAACTCTCTTTGCTGTTGTTTTTTCTTATGATACCAAGGTTTTAGGAAGCTTTTAAAACCTTAAAAACTGTGGCATAGACACTGAGAACTGGGAAGCCCTGGCCCTTGAGTGCTCTAATTGGAGGTCAGTTGTGACCAGCAGTGCTGCGGAGATCGAAGAGGCACAAATAGAGGGCTTAAGGGAGAAAGGTGCCAAGAGGAAGGTGCATCAAGCCAACCCTGACAGGGACCGCATTCCACTTGGAAACCAATGTCCTCACTGCGGGAGAACATGCAGATCAAGAATAGTTTCTTCAGCCATCTACAGACACACCCCCAAGACACCAGAAATGGAGGACCATCTTCCTCGGCCTACGAGGGATCACCTAAGTCTAGGAAGCTGCAATATCTCTCATGTCTAAGATGTTGAGAAAAAGATTCAAATGCAAGGTGTTATGCAGAAGACAAAATCCAAATAGACAACACAGAAGGAAGCTAATAAAGTGGATCTTCTTGAAAGCAGTAAATAAGAAATCAGTCAAATTTCAAGCTTCAATCTGTTCTGGCAAAACCAGTCTTTGTCAGTCAGACCCTGGGATGAGTTTGGGTTCTGATTCTTCAGCATATTTAAATTCCTTTAACAGTTACGCCTTTACCTATGAGTTTCCTACTGTGTTCTGGCAGAGGACAGGGCACCATAGAAGAGTTTACTTGGGGAGCAGAACATCTAGGCTGGTCCACTTTCAGCTGGCCTTTCACCAGACATCTGACAACTAATTGATTTTATGCGGGCTGTGGTATATTTTTATTTTCTTACACAGTTGGCTGTCTTTATCCATGGATCCATGGATTCAAATATCCACGGCTTGAAAATCTTTTTTTTAATTACAAAAAGCAAACCTCTATTTTGCCATTTTGTATAAGCTATGCTATTTAGTATAAGCTACACCATTTTACTATGGTCTTATATATAATGGGACTTGAGCATCTACAGATTTTAGTACCCACATAGATCCACATAGAACAAAACCCCAATGGATACCAAGGGCAAATATCTTTAAAATGATTATATACTTTTAAAATTATTCACTTTTTGTCAGTTTTCCACTACCCTCTTGTCTTAATTTGTTGCAGATTTCTTGAATCCCCATGTTGGAAGCAAGGTAGAAAATACATGTATTTATTTTTTGAAAACTGGATGCTATAAGGCAGAGAATTTTTTCATTTGAATTGCAAGATCTGGAGGGGAGGCATAATGTTTCCTTCTTCAATCATGATCAAGACAACTTTTTTCTATTGCTGATGGCAACATAAGGGTGGGGAATCAGTTAAAATTTCCATTCCATAAGCTGCAACCCTGATGGAAATCAACCCCTTGGACCTAGAATTAATTTCTTAAATCCCCTGATGAGTCTATATTTAAAAACTATAACTATATTGTTAATCACCTAATCATGTCAGTTGGCAATAATACACAGTTCATTGTCCTAATTGCTACTATATAAAAAACAAAGCGAAACAAACAGGATCGTGGCTGAGCTGTAATTGTAAAAAGAAATGCAGCCTGGAATCAACCACCCCATTTACTGATGGGTAAATGAGTAGAAAACAGGTTTGACAATGAAACCAGTTTACTTATCCCAATCACTGACTATAAAAGCAAGATGCTGGTAGCTCATAAACAGAAGCGTAAACCAGCAGGAAAGCAGAGTTTCTTCTTACTTTAAGCACTGGAGTTGGCAAGGAGACAAATTTACACAGGGGATTGAAAGCAAATCCTAGTTCCTTTACAGTCCACCAATTTGTTAGACTTCAGTTGAGAAGGAATCAGACATGTTTAGCAGGTTGTTTGGAAATCCTCAAATGCAGTAGAGTCAGTGAAGCTTGCTGCGGTGACACGTGAGGATCTGTGATTTTGAGCCATCAGCTATAATTGTATAAGAAAGCAAGAAAGAGATAAGCAGTTTTTCCATATAATGTTTCTATGGGCTTGCCTGTTGAGAAATTTCAGCTCCTACTAGATATTTAATAGATACTTGTTTCAGTTTATTTGGCTCATGTAGTTCTATCTGCTAACTATAGCTAAGAGCTAAACAGATAAGGAATTATGTGGCCATAAACACCTTATTCCCTTTCATGCTACTTCTCCATCATTTTCATAGAATCATAGAATAATAGAGTTGGAACATACCACATGGGCTATCCAGTCCAACTCTCTGTCATGCAAGAAAAGCACAAAGCACTCCTGACAGATGGACATCTAACCTCTGTTTAAAAGCCTCCAAAGAAGGAGCTTCCACCACTGAACAACTTTGCGGTCAAGCAGATCCAGGTGGAATCTCCTTTCCTGTAATTTAAATCCATTACTCTCAGTACTAGTCTCCAGAGCAATAGAAAACAAGCCTGCTCTCCCTTCCTTATAATATTCTTTCAAAGATTTAAACATGGTGATTGCCCCCAAACATCCTCTCTGACTTGTTACAAATCCCTGGTATACAGAGACCCTCAGGGAAATGAAACAGGAAGGACGATGACTAGAGTGTAGATGGGAGAAAACTTGACTATTATGTGACAAGACACGGTATAAAGAGCACCTTTGCTCCTATTAGGTGGCAATACGTGCAGCGAAGAAAACCTTCTTCTCTGCATGAATTGCATCTGTGGATTGTTGCCCAGCTGTACTGTTCAGAGTGGTGAGAGACTTAACCCAGGTACCCTTCTCTCCGAACCCATTATTAGAACCTTTAATAGCTCACTGTAATGCTTTTAACAATCACTTTGCAGATAAACTCTCTCGCATAAGAGCCAACTTAGACACTCATTGGAGCAGAAGGCAAGAATGAGGTGTCCAGTGTCTCTGAGAGTGGGATTACACTGGATCAGTTCCAATGCTTTTTAATATTTACATGAAACCACTGGGAGAGATCATCCATAGGCACAGGGCAGTCCTCAAGGGGGCAGATACTCCCACTAGCCAAAATCTGACTGAAAACCACTACCCAGAGGACATTTTCACCAGCTGCTCCATGACTGTGAAATGACCTGCTGGTAGAGCTCTAAAAGCTTGAATTTAAAATATAAGTGAAGACCTATCTCTTCCAGCAGGCCTACTCAGTTTTAATGGTGAACTTTAAACTCCACTGTATTCCTGGTTTTTGTTTTGTGGATTTTGATACATATTTTATGGAGGTATGTTTTAATATGTGTATTTTACAGAGTGTTTTAAAATGGTTATGTGTTTCTTTACATTTTAGTAATGCTGTAACTTGCATCGAACCATGAGAAGAAGTGGGCAAGAAATAAAACTATTATCATTATTCTCATCTGTCCTCTCAACCTTCTCTTCTGCAGGCTAAACATACCCAGCTCTTTAAGCTGCTCCTCATAGAGCATGGTCTCCAGACCTTTGACCATTTTAGTTGCCCTCCTCTGGATACTTTCCAGCTTGTCAATATCTCTCTTGAATTGTGGTGCCCAGAATTGGGCACCGTATTCCAGGTGAGGTTTGACCAAAGCAGAATAGAGGGGCACTATGATTTCCCTTGCTCTAGATGCTATACTCCTTTTGATGCAGTCCAGAATCCCATTGGCTTTTTAGCTTCTGCGTCACACTGCTGGTTCATGTTTAATTTGTTGTCCAAGATTTGTTGTCCAAGACTCCAAGATCTCTTTTACATAAACTGTTGTCGAGGCATGCATTACTCATCCTGTATCTGTGCATTTCATTTTTTCTGCCTAAGTGTAGTATCCTACATTTCTCCTTGTTGAAATCCATTTTATTAGTTTTGGCCCAGCTATATAATCTGTTAAAGTCATTTTGAATTCTTGTCCTGTTTTCTGGAGTATTAGTTATCCCTCCCAATTTGGTGTCATATACAAACTTGATAAACACACCCTCTAAACCTTTACCCAAGTCATTAATAAAAATGGACAGCACCGGGCCCAGATCAGAATCCTGCAACACTATACTGTCAGAACCCTGCTACTAGAGCCTGTATGTGGCTCTGAGTTTCAGGGTCACTGACATTGATAAGACACCTGCGTCTCAGGACTCGGAGAAGAAACGGCTGCTGGACTTGGCGGGGAATTTGCGCGGGGTTTTACTGAGCGGGAAGAGACTTTTCAAATGAGGGGGAGGGTATATAAAGGATGGTTGGCCGGAGTCTCCCATTCTTGGCTTTTCGGATGTTTATGTTTCCTGCAGTAAAGTTTCTGGTGATATCACAGAGAGTCTCGTGTGTTCATTCAGGAGCGACTGTGGTGAGCTGACACTATACTAGTCCTTTATTTCCAGGATGAAACAGTAGTGAGCACCTTTTGGGTTCATAGAATCATAGAATCATAGAATAGTAGAGTTGGAAGAGACCTCAAGGGCCATCTAGTCCAACCCCCCGCTAAGAAGCAGGAAATCGCATTCAAAGCACCCCCGACAGATGGCCATCCAGCCTCTGCTTAAAAGCCTCCAAAGAAGGAGCCTCCACCACGGCCCGGGGGAGAGAGTTCCACTGCCGAACAGCCCTCACAGTGAGGAAGTTCTTCCTGATGTTCAGGTGGAATCTCCTTTCCTGTAGTTTGAAGCCATTGTTCCGTGTCCTAGTCTGCAGGGCAGCAGAAAATAAGCTTGCTCCCTCCTCCCTATGACTTCCCCTCACATATTTGTACATGGCTATCATGTCTCCTCTCAGCCTTCTCTTCTGCAGGCTAAACATGCCCAGCTCTTTAAGCCTCTCCTCATAGGGCTTGTTCTCCAGACCCTTAATCATTTTAGTTGCCCTCCTCTGGACGCTTTCCAGCTTGTCAGCATCTCCCTTCATCTGCGGTGCCCAAAACTGGACACAGTATTCCAGGTGTGGTCTGACCAAGGCAGAATAGAGGGGGAGCATGACTTCCCTGGATCTAGACGTTATTCCCCTATTGATGCAGGCCAAAATCCCATTGGCTTTTTTAGCTGCCGCATCACATTGTAGGCTCATGTTTAACTTGTTGTCCACGAGGACTCCAAGATCTTTTTCGCACACACTGCTGTCAAGCCAGGCGTCCCCCATTCTGTATCTTTGATTTCCATTTTTTCTGCCGAAGTGAAGTACCACTTCAGTTGCCTACCAATTACAAATCCACCTTACAGTAGTATTGTCCTGCCCACATTTTACTACTTTGTTTGCAAGAAGACCATGGGGGACCTTGTCAAATGTCTTGCTGAAATTAAGATATGCTACATCCACAACATTCCCTGCATCCACCAAGTTTGTAACTCCATCGAAAAAAGAGATGACTGGTCTGGCATGAGAAATCCATGTTGACTTTTATTCCTCAGAATCATACCTACTATACGGCAGTTGTGCATAAATCTAAGTATGTTGTTGTTACATGCTTTCAAGATGACTGCACTTTATGGCAGCATTATCAAAGCTACACTAAATAATAGTTACAAGTAGAAGAAATAAAAACCTTGAATTAATAACAACCAGGAAAATAGAAAAATCTGGTACTTAAGGGACATTGACACCTGGCAAGGCTCCCTTGGGACAACAGTTGTTGATGAGATAAATTAAAAGAATTGTGAGAGGTGTTACCGAGATGCCTCCATTTAAAGAAACCGTAACATATAGGAAAACAGGCTGATGAAGAAGATATTCCCTAAAGTACTATGTCTAAATATATTTCAAACATTTGGGTTCAAAATAAAAACACAGAGTGGAATGACTAATAGAAAAAACAGTACCAGCATTAAAGGATGACAGGGTAATATTTACACTTTGGAAGTTCTGATGTAACATATTTTCTTTGTTGATTAAAACTCTTTTTTTAAGTTTCAAAGCAGAAATGAAAATAAAGGGGAACCATTGCTTCGTTTTTGATTGTGTCAGGGATCAAAGTCCTCTATCAAAATATAAAAGCTTTGTTCCATCTTCCAAGAAGTGGGCTCTAGTAACAGCCATTGGAAGCGTCCCAAAATATCCAGATTTCTGACCCTCTTCACATCAGCACCATCTCCCTACACCTCTGCTAGGCTTTCATTTACATTAACACCAACTGTTGCTGATCCTGACTGACCTCAGAGTGCAGAACTTATATCCTGTGAGTGGATGGGAGAAGGGCGAGTAGAGAGCAAGGATTTCAGAGATCAGCTTGAATTAATTTAAGAGAATATGCTGTGGTCTCCCGGCAGCCCATTCTTTTCCAGTGATAGCACTTACTGTCTCTCCCCTATCCAACCATTCTCTGGAGGCCTTTCTGCATTAGCCACTTTATTCCCCTTCCAAGGAACTAAGCTCTACTCCCAACCCCTTCAAAGTATTCTTTCCACTTTGGCTGTTGCTTTGGTTTTGCAATCAAGAAACAGCCATCCTAATCTGACTTTAACCTGCTGGCCTGCATACTTCTTTTTATAACTACATCATGATACTGTAGCCTGTTTTTCTTATGAGCTCCATCCCTGATCTAGGGAACTGGGAAGAGCAGCCAGAGACTTGTGCAGCCACTGTTGTTTCTGGAATCCAGCCATCTGACAGACAACAAATGGCTATGTACTGCCAGAGGGATGAAGGAACTGATATGGAAGGGTTATACCATATGTTTTGCATCCAAAGGGTCCTGATTCTCCAGGTAGAGCAAGGAAAAGTCTCACTTGGAAAGCTAAAAAGGAACAATCAGTCCATGTTTGATTTGGTAATGAGCCGCCTGATACCAGGAACATCATGAATCAACGCTCCCTATGCAAGGGTACAGCATGCCTTTCCCAAGGCTCCCTTGTCCCTTTGAACTTACAGTACTGGTCGGAATGTAGAAGTCATTTTATTCCGAGTACAAAAACCTACAGACCAGATGATACAAGCCTTTTCATTAAATCTTTTTTCTGGATACATTTAAAAATGTTTTAACTGAATTTAAAATTATATGCAGTATTCAAAAAAGCAGGAAGAAGAAAATGGGAGATACCCCTGATTCAGTGATAGGTGATGTATATTTGCTGTTGCTATGTGCCTTCAAGTCAATTCCAAATTATGCCAATGCTTTCATGAGGTTTTCTTTGCAAGATTTATTCTGAAGAAGGTTGCCATTGTTGTTAACTGTTGTCAAGAGGACTTCGATTTATGGTGACCTTATGAATGAGAGACCTCCAAGCCACCCTATCATCAACAGCCCTATTCAGGTCTTGCAGATTCAATGCCATGACAATAGCATGTCATGGAGTCTATCCATCTGTAATCCAGAATTCCTCTTTTCCAACTGCCTTCTGCCTTACCAAACATTATTGTCTCTTGGTCTTATTTTTGGAGAGAAAAGGGAGCTTCTCCATCTTCTGCTTGCAGGTATGAATCTATTTTATTTTGATATTGGCCATCAAGTGATGTTCAGGTATAGTCAGCTCTCTGGTTGCTTGGCGAATGTGTTTGTGATGAATAAAAAGTGAACATCACAAAATTCAGTCTGTCACTCTTAGGCTTCGTCCTTGGTCTTATGCCAAACTTTCCTACGATCTTTGATTCTTCTGTTTCCTACTTTTGAATTCCAATTTCCCATTATTAACGAGAAGTCCTATTATGGTGTAATCAATTTCCTCCTGAGTTCCAGCATAGAATCTTTCAATAGCTTTTTCTTCTACCTCTGTTTTTGGAGCATAAATTTGTATTTTGGTTATACTAATGGGTTTTCCATTAAGTCTTATTTATGTTATTCAGTCAGTTTTTGTATTATAGTTTGGCTGCTTTTCTACATCTCACTTTTCATGTTATCCCATTTCTTCTTAGATTTTCATTTAAGTAAGTAAAACACTGAGTAAACTTAGGCGATCCCTCATTGTCTGAGTATGATGGCCTTCCAAGTGTAGTGTCTTGGCAGTGGATACATAAGTGACTGTAGAGCCCTAATCTTGAATTGCATGTTCTTCCACAGTGAGTACATCGGTTTCCAGATGTCCGGCAATCCCGGTCAGGGTTGGTTTGATGTGCCTTCCTCTTGGCACATTCCTCTTGGCATGTTTCTTCCTTTCACTTTCTGTTCGTGCCTCTTCAAATTCCACAGCACTTCTGGTCACAGCTGACCTCCAGCTAGCGCGTTCAAGGGCCAGGGCTTCCCAGTTCTCAGTGTCTATGCCACAGTTTTTAAGGTTGGCTTTAAGCCCGTCTTTAAATCTCTTTTCATGTCCACCAACATTCAATTTTCCGTTTTTGAGTTGGGAGTATAGTTACTGCTTTGGGAGACAGTAGAGATTATGGCATAGGAGCATCAAATATCTCATTCCTGTCCATTTCAACTTCTTCACCCCAATAATAGTAATGTTTATACATTCCATTTCTTGTTTTATTATATATAAATTGTCCTGATTCAACCTTCTCTTTTTCATGTTCCTATAATATGTTTTGTGCAGCTTCAGACTTTCCTTCTACCTCTCAACACATTAACAACTGAATGTCCTTACAGCTTGGTTCCATTTGTGTCATTAGCAACAGCACTACCCATAGTTCTCCTCTGATGCATACTTGTTGAATGTCATGCAACCTGGGAGTCTCATCTTCTAGCATTATATCTTATTTCATTTTGGATTGTCTCATCATATGATCTTCATGGTAAAGGGAGGTTCTACCATCCCCACCTCCATCTGTGCATACTAACAAGATTTAGCTATGGCTCCACTGCAGTTTTCTCTTATATATCCTTCATACTTCTGCTGCTGTCCATTTAGTCCCTCTGAAAGTCATTTTGCTTCAAAAAGAAAATACAGGATTGAACCATACTTATTCTTAGTACAGTTCCAAGTCACAGCAATAAAGTTTGAAATAATATGTTGATTGGTTAAGGCATTCCACATTTGCAAATGGTACATTTATCAGCAAGCACGAAGGAGTGGAGTACTCTGAGCTTGAACCATGGTGCTCTTATGAGATCCTATTGCTGCATGTAGCAATTTCTCAAGTGCTGTAAGTCAAAGGTAATGGGTGTTTCAAGATGAGCAGCTGATATATCGGGCTCATCTCTTCTTACTGCTGCCCTGCACTTTTCAGTAAGAAGTCATAAAAGAGCATGGCCCTGTGGAAACTTTCCACATTGTCAGCTGAACCCTAAAAATGTATGTTGCATTTTTAGCCTAGACAATAACTGAAGTTCTTAGGGTGTACAGGGAAATTAAAAACATAAAATATAGACTAAAATAATATTATTAATAAAAAGCAGAAAATGACACAAGAAATAAAACCAAAGGTAGAAGGACTGCAGCACATAAGATCAAAGTAAAATAAGCAGAAAAAACAATACTAAGAGTGCAGCACCCACAACCTGCAGTGGACCATGGAAGCTGTTATGCAGCTCCCATGCTCCACTGGCCATGACTGAATTACTGTCACACATTGGTTAACATCACTTTTCCATGTTGCTAATGAAGATTGGAAAGCAGGCTGGAACACCAGCATGAGGAAGAGTCTCACCAATACTGAGGTAAGGAGCATCATTGCTCTTTGAGATCTTCAGGGGAGGCCTTACTCTCACTTCCATCATTGTCGCAAATGCGACTGACATTCCTGGCAGTTGCTCCTACCCTATGGAACACACTCCCAATGAAACTAAAACAGCTCCCTCCCTTGTCTCTTTCAAGAACCAACGAAAAACCTTGTTTAAGCAGGAATTTAGTGAAGAAAATTAATCAGGAATGACAGGAATATCATGTTATGGACTGGAGTAGAGTGCAATATATGTTTCGATATGATGCCTCATGAACTTGAATGTATACTGTAGTTGTTTTTCTTTATCTGTTTATCCTATTATGCTTATATTATTGATGTAGTCTGATTGTTGTCCCATGAGGGAGAAAAGCGGGATATAAATAAAAAATTGTTTATGTGATTTTAATATGTTGTAATCTGCTTGAATCCCGTGAGGGAGAAGAGCGGGATATAAATAAAGATTATTTTATTGTACGACACAGCAAACAAGATAGATATGTTGGATTTCGTATCATAAAATCACAAGTTGAACACTTCCCAAGTATCTAGGACTGTGTGATGTATTTTCGGATGATGCGCACAGATCCCAGTAGGGTGACCTTTTGCAGTTGGCAGATCGTAATTTTGTCAATGTCTATTGTTTCCAAATGCCGGCTGAGATCTTTTGGCACGGCACCCAATGTGCCGATCACCACCAGGACCACCTGCACTGGTTTCTGCCAGAGTCTTTGAAGTTCAATCTTGAGGTCCTGATAGCGGCTGAGTTTTTCTTGTTATTTTTTGTCAATGCGACTATCACCTGGGATGGCAACATCAATGATCCAAACCTTTTTCTTCTCCACAACTGTGATGTCTGGTGTGTTGTGTTCCAGAACTTTGTCAGTCTGGATTCGGAAGTCCCACAGTATGATGATGATGATGATGATGATGATGATGATGATGCCACTAATCGCTCACCTCCGGATATAGGGGCAAGGTTAAAATTCACCCCACACCTCCCTGTGGGTGTAATCCAACATATCCTCCTTGTAATGTAAATATCTGCTCCTGGAGATATCAGCCTTATTCAACCCCATGCAGGATAACAATATTGTACAACACACACCAATGATGAGTTGCAGTTAATCTGCAGTCAGAAGGTTGTTGCATATGCAATTACATACCTACCATTGTCAGCAGCAAGGCAGGAATTCTTGATCTCAGTTATGAATGTGTAGCTTAGTTACTCATTTATAAATTATTTTTATTTATGACTCCTGTGTATTCAATAGTGTACTGTAGGGAATACATAGGTATTGTCAAAATCTCCCAGTCATGACTTACCGGTCAGCAGCTGATGCATGTGGCAGAGTTCTGTTATCCTGCCAATCAGGGTGCAACAAATTCCCATCTCTTGTATGACCAATCTCCAGTGCAATGGGGAATAGTGACAGAGATCTTTTTTTTTTGGGGGGGGGGGGGGGTGGCAACATAGCTTTGATTAGCAGAAGAACAGACTGCTGTTGTTCACAATGGCTTCTGCCCAGTAAAGCAATACTGGTGGTGGTGGGGAGTCAGTCCAGGATCTACTACTTAGTATGCAACTAAGCTAAAGTAATTATACAAGCCTGACCTTTCTAGTAGGCTCAAACAAAAGCAAACTGCTGTAGCTTCTTCTCCCTCATCCCCCCCCCCCCCCGCCATTAATAACTTTTGTCATCTATATTGCCTCAGTTTTCATCTAAGAAATGTTGGAAGGCACAAGACAATATAAATAGAGGGCCTCATTCTCAAGTGCTATTCTTGTTATTCAAATACTTGACCTCTCAGTTGAATCTCCAAGTGCCCAGATTGGGCAAGATAAGTGTATTGGATGTAGCTGTCTGCTTTCCATTCCAAATCTAAGCCAGACACCAGTATGCTGATCTGGGGCTAATGTTAAATTAAAAAGTCATGGGGTTTTTTTTATAGTCATTGCAAAGATGGAGATATCCAGCATTTCCATCTACAATAAACCCTCCCCATGTCATCTACCTCCATATCACCTGGTCATACACACAGCCATTTAGTGTCCAGGAAGGGTAGAGTTGGCAAGGCATATTACTGGAGAAAACGGAGGCCCTTTTGAGGTCCAGGAAAAAACATGCCATCTTTGTGCGTCCAGCCTCAGAAACATACCCAGATGTTGCTTGACTATCTGCACTAAATGGATGTAAGGGGGCACCCAAGGGCCAAGAAAGTAGGCAATGCATATGGATAGAGCATGATGGAGCAAAGCATTACATGCTTTGCCTAGGCAATGCTCAGTCTCAGCCCCAGACATATCATCATAAAATCACAAGCTGGCAAGTCTATTCAATCCTCAAGGCAACCTACACGGAGATGATTTTCCACAGGAATCTGATAGGAATCCCATGAAAATAAGTAAACAAATCATCTGCTTATATTGACTATTGCTTTGTTTCAAAGTGCCACTATATGCTTTGGGTTTTTTTAAAATCAATATTCATTGGACAGTTTTAGCAAAATAAGATCATGCATCAAGGGGGGGAGGGGGGTAACTTCAGAAATGTTCCACTGCCAAATTTACTACCAAAATTGCAGATGGTGTGCTTGAACCCAATTCCACAAAAAGGGCTTTGCAATTAGAAAAAGGGAGAACACCTTTAAAATATAAATAAAGTGGAAGTATACAAAAAATAAAAATTATATTCCACCTTACCATATGTTATGATTCATTTCCAGAAATAAAATGTCTTATTGTTGTTGTTTTTTTAATTTTGAACTAGATAGATATGGGGGCTCCACAGGCTTTTAAGTGCTTAGGGTCTCTTTATCTGACCCTGAACTGGGAAAATGTGCAGTCAACATTCTCACTGCAATGATTTAAAGTGGACTTTAGTGGGGAGCTTTTAAAATATATATTTTTTAAAAAATCTTGCTTACAATTTTATTTAGAGAGAGTCTTTCAATGAGCTTCACATAATGGATACAACTAGAAAAAGGGTCAATCCACTCTTGAGCCCCTTCATAATTGGGCTGGATCCAGAACTAGACATGCTTAAGTAGAAAAAAAATATTAATAGGATGACTATCTTGTCTCATCTGCCTTCTTTATGCAAATGGGGTCACCTTTAAGCATGAGTGGATCTCCTTTAAGCATGACTACCTCTGGACCCATCCTGTTGTCTTTGAAAGGAGCAACCCTGAGCAAAATGTTGTCATGTATCCCCAGCCCATACGAGGAGAGGCATGCTTATTGAAGGCACCAGCCTGACTTGTAAAGACACCCTGTGGTGCCACTCAGTCAAGCCTTAATGGATGAAAGAGAATGTTTCAGGAGGATTGAAAGGAAAGAAGAACCCTTTTTGTACTTGCCCTCTGAAAAAGTTATGCTGAAACTTGTACACCTTTTGCTCCCAAACCAATATGCCCTCCAACCCTAAGTTAGCCTTTGGAGAAAATAACATAGTAAAATTTGTGGTGTAAAACTATACACTGAATAGCCAGAGCATGAGCCTATGGTGAAGAGGGGAAGGGAAACTGGACTTCTACCAGCTTATGAACAATTAAGCAAACCCCTCTTTAATTTTGTTTATCCTTTTGTTTATGGTACTTAAGAATTAGAAACTTTCTTTAAAGAAATGAATGAGTTTAAAATTCAGTGAAATTCAAACTGAAGAGAAATTTACAGTATTCTATATTAAAATATCTGATTTCCCGAAGTTCACGATGTAGCTGTACCAAAAATCCAGGATTCTCTGAGGGCTCTTTATGGAAGGGGAAGCTTTGTTGCCATTTGAAAGTCCCATGATACTTTTCGCTTCCTGCGTTTTGTTTGACAACCTGAACTTTTAAGATATTTTCAGAGCCCCAAATGCCTGACCCTTGTGAAGCTTGCCCAGTCCTGGCTCCTCCACTCAACTCAATGGGAATCCTCTCCCTTGTCTATTGCTCATATTAAAGTGTGTTGCGACTCTTTGAAGGCAGGCGCTTCTCTTGAAAGAACGCTGATCCTATTGTATTGTTCAGAGGAATCAGAGAACTTCAGCCTGATACATTGCTCAGCCAAGCAGCACCCCCCCCCCTTCCCTTTTCTCTTTTTTCCCCCTCCATTTCTTTTCTTTCATTTTCCTTTTTCTTTTTCAAGGAGCAGCCCCTGTGTGCTTGAAAGTTCTGCGGTTTAGTTTGGAGTTCATTCATCCCTACAGAGAGAACTTGTTCTGCCAACCTCTACATACATGTCAGCCTAAATAGCAACAGAT
Organism: Anolis carolinensis; assembly: GCF_035594765.1. NCBI lineage: Eukaryota > Metazoa > Chordata > Lepidosauria > Squamata > Anolidae > Anolis > Anolis carolinensis. Next base: position 55,927,332 of record NC_085844.1, read on the forward strand.
GTACTGTACCTTGGATGTATAAAAATTTCATAAAATATAACAAATGCTGTTTTTCCACTTGGGATGAGTCATTAACCATATGCTTGTGATATTACAGCCGTCTGTGTATATGTGCGGATATGCGTGTGATGTGCTGGCCTTACTCAGTATGAATTAAACTGGGTAGAAGGAAAGAGGCTTATGAAAGGGGATGAGGCCACTTCTTTAGTTTCCTACAAAAAATACCCCCCCAAAAAACAGGGCCCATTTCCCAACAGGAAGAGAAAGATAAGAGCTGGCAATGGATAAGGGCTGATAAGGGTGTTGCACTGTCTGTTGATAGACAGACCCATGGATAATGTTCCATGGGCCTTCATAAATAAATGCCTTTGATCCATACACCATGATTATCACGGTATCATATGCGGTTTAGTGTAATCTTATAATGGAGCATTAATCTTTCATTGTATTCTAAGGGAGTCCAAGGGAGTACAGTAGAGTCTCACTTATCCAAGCTAAACGGGCCGGCAGAAGCTTGGATAAGCAAATATCTTGGATAATAAGGAGGGATTAAGGAAAAGCATATTAAACATCAAATTAGGTTATGATTTTACAAATTAAGCACCAAAACATCATGTTATACAACAAATTTGACAGAAAAAGTAGTTCAATACACAGAAATGTTATGTTGTAATTACTATATTTATGAATTTAGCACCAAAATATCATGATATAGTGAAAACATTGACTACAAAAATGGCTTGGATAATCCAGAGGCTTGGATAAGCGAGGCTTGGATTAGTGAGACTCTACTGTATTTTGAATAAGGACAGGTTCCCTTAGTGATAAATACCTTGCTTGCAGTATCCGAAACAAGAATAGGAATCATGTGATCCTCTAAATATTATTGGGCTGTAACTTTCAGTAGCCCTGACCAGTGAAGCCATCGTTGACTGGTCATGGGAAGTGGAGTCCAATAATACCTGAAAGGTCATACATTCCCCAGACCACATAGTGTCAAGTTTAATGATATGTCTACCCTTTCATGAACTTTAATCAACATTTGCATCCCTGTTTTCTATAAAACACATTGATTCTAGTTCCTAATAGTCAATAATGTGGAATGTCAATGATGGTGGTTGCTCGAGTCCCATAGCATCTGAAGAACTACACAATTTCCACCCTTTTCTTAAAGTATGCTTCTCCTCCACTAGTGCCCCCCTGTTTCCCCTCCTAATGGCTACATGAGAAGTTTGAATAGTGGAACACTTATTTCCCTACCTTCCTGCCGGCCCCTGGATGAGAGCCTTTGTTGGATTTAGAGCACATACTTAGCAAACAGAAGATGCCTGATATCCTGGAGGTCAGCCACCATGTTGTACTAAACTAGATGGAGTAGACATCAGGTTCTAGTGGTCCTGTTTTATTCCTAAATAAATTCCACTGATTTCAGCATTTTTCTTTCTTAATAAGTAGGCATGGAGTGCAAACTCAATGCACAGTTGGTGTATGGTCTACCTTCATAAAGTGTGTAGTCATTTTCTTTTCCAATGTACAGGTCTGAATAAAGTTCAGCATTGCAAACAGACAGACATGCACATTACACATACATAATCTCACGTACAGTAACTTCAGTGAAAAGGTAATGTAGGAAGGAGGAACAATTAGTCCATGCACATGCATTATGCCCAGTATCTTGTTACTAAATTGCACACACTAAAGTTTAGCTTAAGCCTTTTGTTTGGGATATAAGTGTAGTTCTCTTGCCTTTGTTCTCCATCCTTAAACCTACCACTTCTCAACTGCATGAGGAGGAACTCATGCTGCTGTTAAGTACTGGTAGAAATAGGAGGGAGGGAACGGGGATCAATTCACAAATATCCAGCTGCTCTGGACGCCTAGTGGAAGTTGAAGGGGAATACTCTTATTTCTCTCCCCTTCCCGACTGAGCTGAGACCAGGTGCTTCTTCATGATCTTTCCCTGCCCTCCCTACTGGTAAGCAATAGCATTGGTGCCCCACCTGGGGCTTGCCAGTTGCCAGATGGTGGGACTACACAAAGCAACATAAAATTGTATGATCGTGGCCCATTCATCCAAGAACTAGTTTCTTACAGATGTGTGTGGGTTGGGGTTCAGATGCTGCAAGTCTTAGAAAAATTTAGTTGCTGGACTACAGCTCCCAACACTTTGCAAACTGTAATCCAAATAAGTTTTTTCTTCCTTTACGTCTGTTCCAACATGCTCTTTTTATATGCTTAAATTCCCATTTACCTGAGAACCCAGGCACCTCACAGGAACCCTCTCAGGAAATGAGGACTTTATGCAAAGTGTGTCCATGATTGCCGACCTGCTGCACATTCGTGCTTCGGTAGGTAATGTGGCTGTGCCTCCGGCATAATGCACCTGAGGGTCCCCACTGAGACAGTGCATCTCCATGCTGCTGTCAATACGAGCCATCTCAGCATCCATCTGCCTGACTTGTTACCTTTAAAGCAGGGTCTTTAATTAAAATGCTTTGAGGTAATTAGGCATTGGTAATGTGGTTGGTTGGATTATTCAGGATACCTAAGAGGTGTCAAGGATACATATTATCACTTCAGTTCACCTAGGCAATTCCTTCACAACCCTTCCTTTTCAACCAGTAAACATAATTACCAATGCCTTTCCAAAATTAACTTCAGCTCAAACCTCAGGCTAATGAGTACTGAATCATTTCATGCAAACACTGTCTAACAATGGACTGGATTCCCTTCCATGAACAGGAGATGCTTCCAGTTAACACACGAAAATGATCCTATTCCTGCCTAATTATCTTCTCTGCTCTACAACTTGCAACATCCCACACCATGCTGAAGGGCCTCCGTCTAATAGGGAGTGATGCTGTCTTCTTGAAAACAGGAAAGTGCAAATGCACAAACAGAATTCCATTCACCCCATTCTGGCTTCAACCCGATAGCTCTGCTGTAGAAACAAATGGTTCTTACTTTGCACCCATTTATTACACAGCCAGGGCAAACTCACAAAACCAGAGGCTGAGTGAGTGTTTGGCATTAGGCATAGCTTATGCAACTCACATGTTTCTTCACTGTTTAGCCACATTTTTATCACCTTATTCCAAAACTAGTGAGTCTAAATATTCTGAAGGTGCCCTCTCTTGTCTAATCTCAGAAAACAAACAAGTTCAGGTCTGGTTAGTACTTGGATGAGGGACCACCAAGGAATACCAGGTGCACTTCAAGGGCAGCCAATGGCAAGCCACCCCTGAATTCTCTTTGCCCAAGCATGCAAAATTCATGGGGTCACAATAAATCAACAGGTGATCTGCAAGCACATACACACACTTGCTGCAACATTACTGTAAATACATTAAACTAGCTCCTTGTTAAACTTAGGCAAAACCAATTGCACATGCTCTTACTGCATGTGTTACAAACTGCACTCACAAAATTATACAATAATAAAACTCCCTACTCCACAATATGTGGGTGCACATATTAACTAATTTGATGTTTCTTTATCCCAGTGGTTCTCAACCTGTGGGTCCCCAGATGTTTTGGCCTTCAACGCCCAGAAATCCTAAAAGCTTGTAAGCTGGCTGGGATTTCTGGGAGCTGCAGGGCAAAACACTTGGGGACCCACAGGTTGAGAAGCACGACTTTACCCTCTTGAGTTAGGCAGTGGTTTTCAACCTTTGGGCCAATAGGTGTTTTGGACTTCAGCTCCCACAGTTCCTAACAGCTGGTAAGCTGGCTGGGAGTTGAAGTCCAAAACACCTGGAGGCTTAAAGATTGGGAACCACTGAGTTAGGCAAACTGATATATTGGAACCTGTCTATCCTGGGCTCGGGCTGTGGCGCAGGCTGGAGAGCAGCTGCAATGAATCACTGCAATGAATCACTCTGACCAGGAGGTCATGAGTTCGAGGCCCGCTCGGAGCCTATGTTTGTCTGTCTTTGTTCTATGTGAAAAGGCATTGAATGTTTGCCTATATGTGTAATGTGATCCGCCCTGAGTCCCCTTCGGGGTGAGAAGGGCGGAATATAAATGCTGTAAATAAATAAATAAATAAATAAATATCCATCTGTCTATCCCTATCTATCTATCTATCTATCTATCTATCTATCTGCCCCCCCCCCCACACACACACATAATATATCTCATATAATGGTTACCTGTACCTGTGATCATTCTTGAGACAGAACTGGCCCAAACATTGGCCCTTCCAGATATTTTGGACTATAATTCCTATCAGGTAGCTTACAAATTGTTGTTGAGAAATATTGTCAGAGATGCTATTCTTATTTCAACTATTGTGGAAGAGATTGAAAAGTTTATTGTTGCTTGCCTTCATTTCCCCATTTGTTTTACGAGTCTTCCACTGAGTGATTATCACTCTGACAAAGAAGAACAAACTGTCATGGTCCCTTGCTGCCTGCAGCTTTTAATTTAAGCAGACAGCTAGGAACCTAGGATTCACAGCTTCAACAGATGGAAAGACTCGAGCAAAGAGGTAGAGCTCGTCGATTCTTCTAAATGTGGCCCATCTTAAACTGAAACATATTTTATAGGGAGCAGATTCCAGAGGTGTTAGTTTGACTGTCTAGTGAGCTTTCCTCTTGGGAAAGAGGCTTTCAGATTTTCAGATGTGCAGGTTATGTAGGAATGAAGGCAGACAATATATGCTTTCTAAAGTGTTTTTTAAAACTGCTCAGCCTCATTCACCAAAGCATATTACTTATAAGTAACAGTCTCCACACCACTCCCCATTTAAAAGTACTTTCACACAGCTATTTCCATTTTCCCAAACAGAACTGAACCAGCCACACCTTGGGAGGGTTACCTTTTGGACTACAGTTCCCATGCTGGCTAGGAGAATTATTGGAGCTATAGTTCCAACATATTTGTGCTCAGATCCTCTTTGAGAGATGTATCATAATAATACATATAATAATACATAATGTATTCAAGTCTAGGTCACGGTTCAAATCTCTGCTCAGCTATGGTAACCCACTGGTGACTTTGGCAAGTCATATGCTTTCAGGCAAAGGTAACAGCATATCCCTTCTGCTTAACAGTATGTGAAGTGAAAGATTATATTTGCCCAGAAAAAGTCTGCATTAGTAGTGATCCAGATTAGCATCTACCTTGCATACTACGATCAGAGCCGGCCCTAGGTATTTTTCAAGTGTAGGCGAACAGAATTTTGGCGCCCCCCCAAACCAATCACTGAAAAATAAAAGCGTTGGATAAGCGAAAATGTTGGATAATAAGGAAGTATAAAGGAAAAACCTATAAAACATCAAATTACATTATTATTTTAAAAATTAAGCACCAAAACATCATGTTTTACAACAAATCAATAGAAAAAGCAGTTCAATACATGGTAATGTTATGTAGGAATTACTATATTTGCAAATTTAGCACTAAACATTGAACAGGGATATAGGGCAGTGTGGACTTAGATAACCCAGATAGCCCTCAGTATTAAAAAAAAACTCTAAAATCAGGACAATAAATAAAGAACAACACTCTGAAAACAGAAGAAATCCAGACAGTAAACAATCAGGGACAGCTAACTCCTCCCAAAAAAAGATTCTTCCAGGCAAGAAGAAGCCAGGCCTTGAAGCCACAGGGCCATTAAATGCTAATCAAGGTGATTAATTACAACATTCACACCTGCTTCAAAGAAAAGTTCTTTCTCCCACCCTGGACCTTCTACAGATATATAAACCCCACATACCTAGCTTCCAAGTTCCTACAGACCTCACAATCTCTGAAGGCCCCAAAGGTGGGCTTGCGTGGTGCGAAGGTGGGTCTGCGCTGGCCGGAAGGCCCAGCGCGGTCGCTGGAAGGCCCGAAAGAGAAGGAGGTGGAGAGTGGTGCCCTCCTCCCAGGACGATGGTGCCCCCGGGACGATGGTGCCACAGGCAAATGCCTATTTCGCCTTATGGGTGGACCGCCTCTGACTACGATTGAAGTCCATTTTTGTAAGATTTCTCAATTCAGAATTTTGCTATGGCTCTGCCATACCTTTTCCCAGAACTCACCATGTCACATTGATAGCTCACTCTCAGTAGCCACTTCCTTGCTATTAAAGGCAGGGTGAAGCTGAGCAGAGAAATGTCTCTATTCATAAGATCCAATTCATGGACTTCTTCCACCAGGATCCACCAGAGATATCAGGAGATGTCACCTCAGGTCTGCATGTACCTATGAGTTGGGAGTCTTCTGCTTGCCCCCACAGCCATTGTTCTGTGGTGTCCTGCAGGATTCAGAATTGTCCCCCATGTTGTTTAACATCTACATGAAGCCGCTGGGTGAGATCATCTGGAGTTTTGGAGTTCGATGTCATCTGTATGCAGATGACGTCCAACTCTACTACTCCTTTTCACCAGATGCTAATGAGGCTGTCCAGATCATGAACCGATGCCTGGCTGCTGTGACAGTCTGGATGATGACAAACAAATTGAAGTTGAATCCAGACAAGACGGAGGACCTCCTGGTCAGTTGTAAGGCCGAACAGACTATAGGGTTACAGCCTGTGCTGGATGGGGTAACACTTCTCTTGAAGGCGCAGGTTCACAGCTTGGGAGTCCTCCTCGACTCATTGCTGAGCCTGGAACCTCAGGTTTCAGCGGTGACTAGGGGGGCTTTCACATAATTAAAATTTGTGCGGCAGTTGCACCCGTACTTTGGGAAGTCAGACTTGGCCATGGTGGTCCACATTCTCATTACATCTAAGATAGACTACTGCAATGCGCTCTACGTGGAGTGCCTTTGAAGACTGTTCAGATACTTCAAATAGTCTAACGAGAGGCAGCCAAGTTAATAACTGGGGCAGTGTACAGGGAGCACACAATTCCCATGTTGCATCAGCTCCATTGGCTGTCAGTTAGCTACCATGTATTATTCAAAGTGCTGGCTTTGGTCTAGAAACCCATAAACAGCCCCGGCCCAGTTTACCTGTTTGAACGCATCTCCCTCTGTGAACCACCATGGAGATTAAGATCTTCCAGGGAGGCCCTGCTCTTGGTCCCGCCACTGTCACAGGCATGATTGGTAGGGACGAGAGACAGGGCCTTCTCAGTGATTGCCTCCCGGCTATGGAACTCCCTCCCTGGTGAGCTTAGATCAGCCCCCTCCCTCCTGTCCTTTAGAAAGATGGTAAAGACCTGGCTGTGGGACCAAGCCTTTGGGGCAGTGCAATGAGGCAGTAATAGGAAATCTACTCCGCTGACTCGACCCAGTATGGTGTCCTGAGTTGGTTTAAACAGCTGATTTTAAAGTAGATATAACTGGTTTTAATGTTTAATATTTTTAATGTTCAATATTTTAAATGTTTTAATGTTTGTGTATATTTATAATTATTTGTGTACCGGCATGGAATGCCTGCCGTATATATGTTGTGCTCCACCCTGAATCCTCTTTGGGTTGAGAAGGATGGAATAGAAATGTTTTAAATAAATAAATAAATAAGAATACTTATTTGATCACCTTCACCCTTTAACAGCATCAGAATGACTGTTGAGGAAGGGCTATCAGAGAGACACAGTGAGTCCCTTAGGGTTTTGACCACTGTAAAAGAAAGGAAGAGGATGTCAATCTCTGCAACATTCCAAAAAGTATGTACATGAGTATAAGTTGGAATTTTATTTGCATATGTCATTAATGGCTAAGCAAAGCAATCAAATAGAACTGTAATGAAAGCCAAGTACTTCTTGGCGGTCCTCTTTTAAATACAGATCAGCTCTTTATGTGTAAAGTGTAACGCACGGTGCTTCTTATACTGGGTCATGATTTTCAAAGTAATCCATTAAACACTATGTTAAAAATGGTGAATATACTCATGTGTCTAAGGCTCTGAATGTAAGGGTTGTGCCTGAGCTGCCCCATAAAATGAGACTTTGGCATGTCTTCTTGTCAATGGGCTGACACACGGTTATTGGAAATCTTCCAAGTGTTCTTGTTGTAAGCAACACCAGAAAAATGATATTGGATCCCCAGCAGTTGTCATGCAAAATTATTCTCAATCCATTTCATTCTCATGAGTACCGTTGTTGTCCCCTAACTCACCTTCACAATGAGGCAGAAAGAGAACAACAAAAAGGAGCCCTTTTCTGATAGAGGAAGACTTTGAAGAATGGAAGAAGTGTCAAATCAACACATCCTGGCTGAAAAGGTTTTCAAGCTGGCAAATACACTGCCTGGAGCATAAAAATCACAGAAACATAGTTGAGAATGCCACACACTAAAAAGCACACAAACGCTACAGCAGAATATACGTATTTGACAAGGGGAGTCCAGTTCCTTCCACTCTGCCTTTGGCATTGACTTAAATTCAAACCAGGCACAAGGAATATGATTCTTTGTGAAAGGTGTTGTCCAAACCACTCTGAATAGAAAGGAAACCTGAGCTGATTCAGGGTCTGGCCTGAGAGCTTTGAAGTGATTTCTCTCGGTAAGGAAATCGTTTCCTTTGTCTGTGCATGTTCAGGAAAATGCCTCATCAAAGAATGGTTCCCACCAGGCAACTCACATTGTAATTACGCTGTACAAAAGAGAGCATATTTTCTATTCCTGGAAATAACGAAAATAAGGAAATAAGGGGGAGAGAAAAGGGAGAAAAAAGCAGTGAAATGTGGCATGCAATAATACAAATACAAACTGCCTTGATTAATGTACGACAGTGAATTGGTTCCAGATATCTAGTGGGATAGAGATAGGAAAGATTGACTCTCCTCCTCTTAGGTCCAGCCATAGAACTTCACCCTCCAACCCATGAAAAGCAGAAGAATCATCAACACAGAATTGGCAGCCCAATAGATCTGCAAGATTCAAGGTATGTTCACATACATGTGTGTACATATCCACAAATACCCAATGCTGAAGATCATGTACAAGATGGAATGCCTCATGGTGGAAAGAAAGAAGAGGAATTAAAGAAAGACATAAACCCCACAGAGTAACAAAATTTCCCTATTATTTGTGCACCACAGTTGAAATCATTGATACTCAGGTCTCATGATGACCTTGAATGCCACTGATTTCAATGGGTTTTTAACAGGTCTGATTCTGAAACTGACGCAATATTAGCATCCTGCATTTATCCTTCTAAACCTTAGCCTGTATCAAATGATGTTAATCAGTTTAAATCTTATAAAAGTCTTGTAAAGTAAGCAAGAGTTTGTGAAAAATCACATTCTCGTGCATAAGTCATGTACTATGAAGATTCTCATCTGTCCAGGGTTGTTCTCAGTTTTCTTCTTTTATTCAAAAGCAAAAACTTGGAAAGGTGTTTTGTTTTGGGGTTTTGTTTTGTTTTGCTTTGTTTGACTGACAGCTTCTAGAACTTGCTAGCCAGCACTGGCCATATTGACAAAATGATTTGGGAAACAATGGTTGAAAAAAAGAACATTTCTAAGCTCTGCCATGGTGTACACTGCCTCACTAAAATTGATTCTGCACAAATGGAGCACCACAAAAACAAATTTATTCCATCTATCTTGCATGCCAAAGAATGCTTCCTGTTTTTGGAGACCCAGACTAGCAGTCCAAAGAGTAGACTAACTTGTGGAATGTAGCTGGTAGGCAAAACCCAACTTGAATGATAGGTCTAATTACCATAGCTGAAAGATGAGGCATGATGGGAACTGAATATTAATACCAGGGAGGGGCACATATTATGTACCTTTGGCACAAAGGATCAAAGATTCCATAAGTTTCATCCAATCAGTTTGATGAAGTCTTATGTACCCATTAGATATACAATATATATGTACAGTAATTCAACGAGTGCAGCTGTCATCAAAATGCCTGAGGTACCCTGTAGTTTCCAGGGTGTTATGCTTACCTCTACTGAACTGTTTCTAGAGACTAATGAGAAAAGTAGGTAGGAAGTTCTGACAACTTTCTCTAAATCTCATGCCTACTGTAGCTTTCAGATTTTGTGGTCCAGTCACTAAGAGCTAACATGTAAAATGTGTGCAGTGACTTTTGTCTTTCCTGACACATTTTGGGTTCTGAAAGCACAAAAAGAAGATCCATAATGCTGTGTCACTGCTGGGTTTCTCTTCATTAGATCCTGATTTTTGGCTTAGTCTGTGTAGTTCACAAAAGAGTACAGTACTTTATGCCTAGATATGTGAAAGAGGAAGAACTTTAATAAAAGCTTAATACTAACTGATGAAACCTATTTTTCACTTTTTGCCCTATTTGGCTTGATTTATTAATAATGGAAAAGGGCTTTCTGTGACTTACACTGTGCTTAGAAATTGGTTTAGGGGCAGCTCATCTTTTATAATGTGTAGGAGACAGGGGAGTAGTTTTGCTAGACCTCTTGGGCACAATGCCATCTCCATATTCACATTTCAGAAAAGTCAGGACACCCAATTGTTCGTAGAGCTGGTTACATTTCCCTTCTCGTCCTTGAGAGGCATGAAACAAAACAAAACAAAAAGGCTGGTCTTCATCACAGAGCAGTCTTGGGCAATTAAAATGACTAAGAGCTGCTATTCTCAGTGGATGCCTTCTGGGTTACCATGGGGGACTGAGCTTGGTATGAGGTTTCATGAAGTACTAACAGCACCACAGCAGATAAAGGCAACAGCAGCAGACCAAGTAATGCTGCTCTTTTTTTAAAGGGAAAGCAGTCTTTTTAAAAAATATAATGGAGCCCAGCATATTGTTAGAACCTGTAAAGAGTTCATGATTTTTAAATATACGCATAAATGGCTACACCTTCTCACTTATAAAATTAAAGGAAAGCATTGCATTAAGTCAGAAACTTTCCCCCATTCCTTGTGGTGTTTTTATTGTTTAGAATTTATCCTATACTTTTTTCTACTGTTCAGATCATGAGAAAAACTCCCTTTGTTACAATGTGATGAGAAGGTGACAGAATAGCAGCCAAGAGTCCACTCTTCCCCACAGCATCTACTGCTTATGCCATAAGTGGCTGCTTGGACCAGGCAAAAACATGTAGCCATTTCCCACTGTTTTCACAGACCACCTATCATTTATTAAAGAGAAGGAGTTTGCATTAAAGCAACTTGCATATCAAGAATGCACTTTGTCTTTCTGACATAAATAGATCTTGGGTCTCCTAAGCATAATAGGCTTAGTCATATTTAGGGTACACCCATAGAAATTAGTTGGACACATCAGTCATGGCTTTACTTAGTGTAAAACACATGGCACTTCTTAGTGAAGACAAAATATAGACCTTTTTATTTCTCGTGTCAGAAGTGAACCGAGGGTACAAGTTGTAATGGATGTGCAAACATAGACATTTTTTTAAAAAAAAAACTTAGCATTAATACTAAATGTCTTTTGCCCAGTAGCTGGCCACTTGGAGTGCCTCTGGTTTTGCTGTTAGAAGGTCCTCCATTGTACATGTGGCAGGGCTCAGAATGCATTGCAATAGGTGGTCTGTGGTTTGCTCTTTCCCACAGTCGCATGTTGCAGACTCCACTTTGTAGCCCCATTTCTTAAGGTTGGCTCTGCATCTTGTGGTGCCAGAGTGCAGTCTGTTCAGCACCTTCCATGTCCCCCAGTCTTCTGTGTTGCCGGGGGGAGTCTCTCATCCAGTGACAGCCATTGATTAAGGTACCGGGTTTTAGCCTGCTACTTTTGGACTCTCACTTGCTGAGGTGTTTCTGCAAGTATCTCTGTAGATCTTAGAAAGCTATTTCTTGATTTAAGGCGTTGGCATGCTGGCTGATATCCTATCAGGGGGTGGGCCGGAAATGTCAATGCCTTGGTCCATGGCTGCTACTTCCCGGGGGGATGTCAGGTGGTGCAATGCCAGCTAAGCAGTATAATTTCTCCAGTGGTATAGGACGTAAACATCCTGTGATGATGCGGCATGTCTCATTAAGAGCCACATCCACTGTTTTAACATGGTGAGATGTATTCCACACTGGGCATGTGTATTCAGCAGCAGAGTAGAAAAGCACAAAGGCAGATGTCTTCACTGTGTCAGATTGTGATCCCCAGGTTGTGCCAGTCAGCTTTCGTACAATGTTATTTCTAGCGCCCACTTTTTGCTTGATAGTCAAGCAGTGCTTCTTGTAAGTCAGAGCATTGTCCAGGGTAACTCCCAAGTATTTTGGTGTGCTGCAATGCTCCAGTGGGATTCCTTCCCAGGCAGGCATGTAACCGACTGGGGGCGGGAGGGGCTTCGCCCCCCCCTCCAGCAAAATTCTCAGGGTGGTCCACGAGAAGGCCTTACTGGTACTGTTATGTTTATTCATATCATGATCTGATCACCATGCTCAATATATCCCATATGCATGGGGGTTTTGGGATCACTCAGACTCAGCCCCCCCCCCCCCCCACCGAATCAAAATCCTGGCTACAGGCCTGTTCCCAGGTAATCCTCAGGTGCTTGTCTGTTCTTAAGGTGGAAAGCACATGTTTGTGTTTTAGATGGATTAGGGATCAGCTGGTTTCCCCTGTAATAGGCAGTAAGAGCATCTAAAGCTTCAGAGAGCTTCTGTTCAACTATTTCAAAGCTCCCTGCTTGGGCAGTGATGGCACGATCGTCAGCATAAATGACCACTATGTCTTATCTCTTCATAAATGAAAGAGCAACATGTTAAATCAAAGAAGTAAAATATTACATTTCCACTGCATATTCATGTACCAGATGGGGCTTGTAGAAGTTACTATGTAAACACAGGTATAGAATTTAGTAAAGTAATTCTTTGGATTACAAATCCCAGAATACCAAGCTGTTATCAAAAACTAGATGCACAAATTATTAATTATGAAATGTGGCTCTATTGGAACATACAGCAAGCTGTATTTTGTCCTATAATAACCTCTCATGAATTTCCTTGGAATGTTGTCTCCCCACACCTTGGACCTCAGGAAATGATTCCCCATTCATTATGGTCCTTTCACAGTCTACTTGGAGACTCAGAAAGACACAAAATGGGTTTGTGCAAGAGCCCCTGGGTCCTTTTTCCTGTTTTACCGAATATGATCTGTGTTATCTCTGGGAATGCTTCCTCATCTGTGTCTTCAAGCCACGCCCACTCCTGTGACACCAATTAAAATAGCCAATACCATAAGCGCCCCTTTGTTCTTCTGGATTGGAACCCATTGTATTCATTGGAGCTGGAACATTAAGACCCATTTCAGCCCATTATCTTTTGCCACACTGCATTCCTTTCCAATCGCACCCATTTTCTGGGCAGATCAATAAACAGACACAAGTCTTCAAATGTACTCATGAGAGTTTATCATATTTCCCTCCAAACCAGAGATCAATTGGCACTAACGACAGAGAGTGCATCCCAGCCAATCATTCTGCAGATCCTAGCCTGCTGTGATCTGGGCCTATCAACACTCAGCGCAACAGAAGTCCTTTGTTTCAAACTTCTATCAAAGTGCTATAAATATTTCTGCATGTTTACATTGAGATGTATCAGTTCTTTGGAGTGCTGTCTCTGCTGACATTCTCTTCAGCCATTGAAAATAAAGTCTCTAATTTTGCCTTCAACCCATCTGTGTCTTATCTAGCCTTCTGAAAAGCTTGACACACTGGACTCCGAACCCACCATTCTTGCGGAAGCTGTAGTCACATAACCTAGCTAGCCAGCATGATCATGTTTCTGGGAGTTGTTCCTGTGAGTTTGTAACTCTACAGATAAATGACGTGTAAAATTATTTTCCAATAAGGAGTGGAAGCTTGCGCGCGCGCACACATACACACACACACACACATACATATAAAGGTCAGGAAGTCTTTCTAGATATCCATTTAGTATTTATTTATACATGGGTTTATAATGCCGCAAAAATCACCATATTCTAATCCAGAAAGCATCTGCTGTATTCTGATGCAATATAACAACTTTGTAAAAGAAAAAAGCAGTTTTGGACCACAAATGCAGCTGAACCAGAAGAGGCTAGAGGACTGTGGTAACTCAACAGTCACCCAGTGACATGAAGTGACAAGAAGGCATCACCTTGCTCTGAAAATCCTGACACTCAGTTGGGAAATTTGTGAAATACCGTGTTTCCCCGAAAATAAGACAGTGTCTTATATTAATTTTTGCTCCCAAAGGTGCGCTAAGTCTTATTTTCAGGGGATGTCTTATTTTTCCATGAAGAATTCATATTTATTGTTGAACAAAAAATGAACATTTATTATATACTGTACAGTAGTTGTCATCACAAACCAGCATAATAAGACAAACTCTGAATCCTATCATGAATTTCTTGTTACTGCCATTATTTCCATGTAAAACAATCTATGGTATGTATATCCTGTATGCTCTGGTGTTCTGTTCACCAGGCATGCTTCCAAACAAAAACTTTGCTAGGTATTACTTTCAGGGGAGGCCTTATATTCAGCAAAACCTCTACTAGGTCTTATTTTCAGGGGATGTCTTATTTTTGGGAAAACAGGGTAGTAGTGGAGTTCTAAAGCAGGGCACTTAATTGACAGGGCAAAAGCTTAACAACAATTATAGCATGCCCATGTCAAGAGGATCCAGGAAAAAAAGAGAAATGCTTACCCTTCTTTGTAAACTTATGACAGTAGCTTTACTTACAATAAATGGCTGCAGGTTAGACTGATGGAGGAAGAAACTGTGTGTGGGAGAAAAAAACGGTGTAGCACCATACTGTAAAGTAGCAACTAGTGAATAAACTCAGCCCTCCAGTTTTGAAGATTTGATTTTTATCTTCCACTCCAGTGGAAGATAACTGTAGAGTTGCACTGGAGGACAAAGAGATTCCTAGAGCGGGGTTCTCTTAGTTTTTTTAAAAAAAGTGTTCCCCCCCCCCCCCCAAATTCATGGTTTTTCCATTTTCACTGGTGTCATATGACACTAAACTCACCGAACGTGAAGGGATGATTGTATAGGGATATAAAGCTGCTAACATACTTCTCACTCTGAGCTACTTGTCTCAATAGACAATTCCAGCTGGCTGTCTCGTTAACTTTCTGCTTGTCTCCCATCCCTCTCTTGTTTTGTCTCCTATTTGGTAATGTGGCTTGATTCTGCCTTGACTGTGTATCTAAACATTGTGTTTATTTATTTACTTAGTTACTTTAAATTTTTTATCCTGCTTTTCTCCCCATAAGGACTCAAAATGCTAGCAGTAACATTACACAATTCATATGCATATACAAATGAAAAACAATGAAAAACAATGGCATAGTAGTGCCATGAGTGTACAAGTCAAAATACAATGTCATCATGTACTGGACAGGTAGGAGAGATTACAGCTCCCACACACCACAATTCACACATTAACAGATAAAAATAAGTACTAACAATGTACAAATATATCTCATATCATAAAATATGAACAAGCTCTCATTGAGGCACCTTCAATATTCATCCATTATTATTACTTAAATAACATTTTTAATTAGCAACAAAGGTTAGATTACAGAACTATAGAACTGTAGTCCTCAAAATGGTCTGTTCTGAAATGCTAAACCAAATTAATTTCATGGTTCTAAAACCAAACATTATTTATGTTCTGGGAAACAATGATGCTGTTGCTTCTCCCCTGCTTTCTTTTTGTGAGTGAAAAGGCTTTCATTCAAGCACTTCCATCCATTTGTGTGCAGTTTAGGGAAATACTTGAGCAAGTTGTATGTTGCATGTAACATTTGGAAGCCTGTATACTGGAGGTTTTTACTTCAGAAAGCCTAGGTTACTGCACTGCATCTTAACTGTCACACTATTTTTTCCTTGCCAGGTTTCATTTTGTGTTATTTCTTCACCTTTTGGAGACCCCTTACCTCTCCCCTCTTAAATCTACAGTCACCACCAAGCAGACATAATCCAAGATTTTCAGTAAATCAACACTATATGCTCCCTACTGACTAAGAGAATTTGATACTGACAGATTATTACACCTAGAAGAAAAATACTGCCATAGTTTCTCTAACATTATTTGCCTGGAAGTGAGAGCAGGGAGAGATGTGTGTGAAATCCATTATGAATGTAACAATGGCAGCATTCTGCTGTAATAGAATTATTTTTAATTTATATTTCATGACAGAGAACATAGGTTTCACCATGAATCACCTTCCTCATCTCTAACACATTTGACCAGGTTCTGGAGGTACAATTAACCTCCTTAATCACTTGTTATTTTTAGACTACTGCATTTTCATTGTTTTAGCATGTCTATGTATGTCTCAGATTTCCCCAACAAAATAGTATTTTTGTATTTTTATGACTTCTTCCACCTAAGCATCCCAACATGCTTTGTAACATTTAATTAACACAGCTTCTTCATAGTTTCGTGAGATAAGTAAATATTTATTTCCACATTTTACTGAGAACAATAATAAATGGAGTGTTATATCGAGATGGGGAAAGTGTGCTTATTTTCCTTTTCCTCAGAGCAGATTTATACAATTTCAAGGGGAATCATTTCAACATTTGTACAATATTCTGATTCTGGCATTTTTAAGGTGGGTGCTTAGCTGACATAGGCATCATGGGGAGAAAGTATTATTTCTCTCTATATATTTCTACTGGGAAGCCCTGACACACAATGATTGGCACATAGTCCATCTAGTATTTGTGGCAGCTGCAATAGTTAACTGTTTAATGTGTTATCCTCTTAGCTCCCATAGAATCATAGACATAGAAAGAACTGTAAGATCATTTAGTAAACAACCCCTGAGAAAAGATCAAACTCTGTTTAAAAACTCCAAAGCTGGAGAAGCCACCACTTTAGACTTAATAAGGTGATCTATCAAACAGGTCTTACCATCAAGATTTTCTTCCTAATGTTTATGCAGATGCTTTTGTCTTGTTATTGGAATACATTGGTTTGAGTTCTAGTCTCAAAGGAGAAACAAAGCTCATTCCATCTTCTACATAGCATCCCTTCAGGTATTTAAATATAATAATCACTGTACAGGTGTCCACCATACAATAACCACATGCACCAAAGCACTAATATCAAAAGGAGTTGGGGAACCCTGTAGATAGGTCAACTGATGTTTTCACTGAGTTTTGATCTAGTTTCATGATTAACCTGTCTTAAATACGAGTATAGTATGTGTACCGTTTGGTTAGGGGGAGGGATAGAAGTCCTGCAGACCAGAAATTATACATGCAGATATGTTATATTTGCCACCAGGGGGTTCCCAAATAATACCAGAAGTGGAGAATTGCAAGAGCACAGTTGCTAATGTTAAAATAAGTCCAACTGTAGACTTCATTGGCTTCCTTGAAGTCAATATCTGAATGTATGCAGGATGTCAGAAAAAGACAAAATTCAGTTTGTCTGATACTTACCTCCCCCAAGGTGACCAATAAACCATTTTGATATAAAGAAGAATTTTCTGGACTCCTGTATCACAGCAATGAACTAACCTCCCCCCCCCCAACCACCACCACCACCACCACCAATTCCAGCAGATAAATACCATCCATGCTTAATCATGTCTTCCAGGATTGCAGCTACTATATAAAACTGTAATCCTGAAAGCGCTATTAATCTTATTGACAACTCTTTATACTTACATATGGGAGATGGTGCATGCTTCCACACACAGCTAAATAGCATAGCTAAGTAGCATAGCTAGGGTCAATATAGTATTTCCTCTACTTTATGCCAATGATTCTGCAATTTCCACTCTTCTTTCCCTCCAAACTCAAGTAGTTACCTTACTCTGCCCAATGGCAGAGCTGGCCCTGTATATATCATTGTGTGTCCCGTGTCATCTCCTGATACCTTTGCAATGTATACCTGATAACAGTCTGTGACCCTATCTCCATTTCAGCATAGAAATCAGGCATCAGGGTGACTTCCTCTTTTTTGTTCTCAATTATATATATATGCCTTCAAGTCACCTATCAACATATCGTGAACTCATAAATTTCATATGATTTTCAGATGTTATGTTGCCATTTCCTTCCTAAATTTTAAAATATAGTATACAGCACCAGGTATTTATTGGCAGTTTTCCATCCTAGTACTAACCAGAGCTGTTCCTACTTAGATTCCAGGATCAGATGAGATCTGGTGCCTTTAGGCCTCCTGCTGTCAACTAGAAATGTGAACAACATTCATGTTCTTGGGTCTTGTATGACAGTGGAAATTAGAAATGTATATAATTAACTTCTCTCCAGAGGTATCTCAACTGAGAATTGCCTTCTCCAAAAATGATTTCCCTATGGTTTCAACTAGATGTAGGGAAATCATTTTTGGAAAAGGCAATTCTCAGTTGAGTTGAGAGGCCTCCAGGGATAAGTTAGTTTTACACATCATACAACACCCAAGCCTTTTGGAACATAATTGTTGTTGCTGATGTTGTTGATGTCATCATCACCATCAACTTTTCTAGCACCATCATTGTACACAGTGCTTTACATGAGTGTCTTACAATTGCCAATTTTCCAGCCCTTAGGCTTACAATCTCAAGAGCCAAGAAGCACACAAGGAAAATGGCAGTGGAAAGGGGATTAGGTCCAGTGCTTGCTGGCTGCCATTCTCTCAATCCAAGGCCACAGACATGGCAGTTGTGATGGAGAAAGGGACCTCATTTCAATTGCAGGGTCTAGACATGGTAGAGCTATGCCTTCCTTATCTTCTCTCCAAGGCCAGGGAAGTGGCAATTGGAACATGGAAGGAGGGGGTTTCATTTATTGCTGGGCCTTGGCATGATGGAATGTGCTGTATCCCCAGCTATCACTTAAAAAGAAAGCCATAGATCTGTTTCTATGTGTTTGGAACGGGCTCTCAATACTCGGTGATAAAGGGAATTCTCTATGCTATTACAATGGTATATTCCATATTGAAGATTTTGTAATGGTTTTATTAATCTGCTAATTCCAGGCAGATGCTTTTCAATGTACGAGCAATAGCCATAATGTTAAGGGAAACCTAAACATTAGGGGGAACATTTACTTGGTACAACTGACTTGCTTTAATTCTCACAATGGGACTTCGTCAGATATCTTTAGCTCAACAATCAGATTTGTAAATTAATCAAAATTTATGTTCCAACGACTAATCACAAAAAATACACTGAATGCAAGATATGCAAGTGAAGAAAATCACATACAATAGCAAAGGACATTTTTCACCATGATGATGCATTAGAAACCCCTCCTTTGCCAATAGTGTGGAGGTTCCCCTCTCGAAATGCCATCACTTTGACTGAATGTGGGGTTTCTAGTCTTTAACACACCAAATGTGAAATGGAGGAGGGCAGGCCGGGGACCAGGGGAAAAACTGGTAGGGAGCATTCTTCTTCACATCTTTTCAGAACTTTATATTTAGATGGGACATATATATTCTTGCCTACCATTCTGGCATCTCCTTTACATCAGGGACCAAAACAGAAACAATTTAGAGAAGGATGCTTAGATTTCTCAGCTGAACGACTCTAGTGCCACATGTAGTTACAAGCCCAGGCTTCTATAGGGTGCAACTACCGTGTTTCCCCAAAAATAAGACAGTGTCTTATATTAATTTTTGCTTCCAAAGATGTTCTAGGTCTTATTTTCAGGGGATGTCTTATTTTTCCATGAAGAAGAATTCACATTTATTGTTGAACCAAAAAATGAACATTTATTATATATTGTACAGTAGTTGTCATCATAAACCAGCATAACCAGACAAACTGAATCCTATCAAGAATTTCTTGTTACTACCACTATTTCCATGTACAACAATCTATGGTACTTACATTTACTGATCCTGCATGCTCTGGTGTTCTGTTTGGTGGGCATACTTCCAAACAAATCTTTGCTAGGTCTTACTTTAAGGGAGGCCTT
Source organism: Anolis carolinensis (assembly GCF_035594765.1). NCBI lineage: Eukaryota > Metazoa > Chordata > Lepidosauria > Squamata > Anolidae > Anolis > Anolis carolinensis. Next base: position 55,947,080 of record NC_085844.1, read on the forward strand.
ATATTTAGCAATTCAGCAAAATCTCTACTAGGTCTTATTTTCCGGGGATGTCTTATTTTCGGGAAAACAGGGTATGGCAGTTCAAGTGCATAGCAGTCTAATTATGAAGTAAAGCTCAATACGTACAATGAAACAGTCTTTTCTACAATTTCCTTCTCCCTACAGATTAATTTTGAAGAGTCTCCAGACACTTGTCATATATGCACATTCATGGTTACACATTCTGCCTAAATTTTATGGGCTGTAATTACTGTTGGTGGTCATTAGTCCCATTTTAAATACCAAGACCACCCAGTAAACAGAGAAGATATTTGAAGGCAGGTTACTCAAGCAATTCCCTGGGATTACTTTGTTTAATACAATATGTTTAAATCCTGAGCATTTTTGTAAGATTAAGTCCTAATAATGACTCTTCAGATTTGCACAGTAGCACAGCACACTGTTGGGGCTATACAAATATGATAAAACAAAATAACTGTATAATTAACACCAATCAAAACATCATTTTGCAGTAAATCCACATGCAAATTATTCGCCCCTACTTCAGTTTGTTTACTTATTTTTTTTAAAGAAACATTCAGTGAATGGTTAGCTGTTAATGGAGAAGGGAAGATTAAGAAACAAAAACAGTAGCTTCAATCCATCATTAGGGAATTAATCAATTGGCAACCAGTGCAGGCTGCTATTTAGATCTGTGGCCTGAACAGCTTAATTGGGAGAAGCATGTTAAAAGGTCTAGAATGATGTTCAAAGGAGCATAAATACTGTAGTACATTTTGGACTTCTCATCTGACTTTGATTTTAACAGCTTCTACGCCAGACAGTTGTGTGTATGTGGAGTGGGGGGAAGACATTGTAGGTCTCATTAGAATTTTCTTTCTTGACATCACAACAAAGGGTCATTTACTTCATTTTTTAAAAAGTAAACAAAAATAGATGAAACAGGGTTGTAGTTTCAAATGCTCACTGTGTCAGAAACTAATTTTTTTAAATGAGCATTTATCTATTGAGGAAGCAAATAAAGAAAACCAGGAAAGTGGATTTTAATTTTTATATATATATACACACACACACACACACACACACACACACACACACATACATACACACACACACAGTCTCCAGATGCATTGAGCAACAACTTTCATTAGCTAGTTGGGGATAATGGAACTGATAGTCAAATACATCTCAGAAGGCACCAGGTTGAAGTTTATGTTGCATGTTCCTGACCTTCCCTGGTAATGAGGAATCAGGGAAGTACTATCTGGATTTAGTTTTCCTTCGAGAAGGGAGGATACTGAAGATGTGCAGCAGGTATTATATTTGCTTATTTAAATGGAAACAAATAGAGCACAGATGAAGACAAGGAATGAGATCATATTTTTAGGCATACCCAACTACTAACACCAATCATACCTCTTGGAGTCGTGGCAAGAGAGATGAAGATTTGAAGAGAACCAAAACTGAGGAACCATCTGCACTGCCATATAGTGCAGTTTGAAACTGTGATATATGGTCAATGTAGACTCAGTTCTCATAGACCCAGGTGGAACCATGCAGAAAAACAGTGCAGCTGATTGAAGGTCAACAGTCAACTTCTTCTTTCTTTCTCCTTAATTGAATTATCTGTTGCAATAAACAAACAAACAAATAAACAAAAAAGAAGTGTTTGAGAAAGCATGAAAGGGTATCAAATGGGCAAAAAATGTTATCTGCATGTCATTCTCTACCAGTACCGTTACAACCATAAGATCAGGGAGCTTGATTACAAAATAAAAACCTCTTTGGGTTGAAGCACCAATGAATGTCTGGTGTCCAGAGACAGGACACCAAACATTCATAGGTGCTTCCCTTCTGTACAAGTGAATGTCATATTATTTTGAAAAGACAATAATGTGTAAACTCTTCATATGTCCAAACAAGAAAATGAAATGCATCAGCTATTAAAGGCCTGAAGCCATCTGCCATTCCCAAAAAAGACTAAATGTAATTTGCCTAATTTATTTGACTTACTTTTGTGTTATTTTAGTGTCATGCAATTCAGTTATTAATTCAGAGAATCCATTATAGTTGGGACTAACAGCTGGATTGAACCCAAATGCATGGAGGTCTTATACACAGAGCCTGATCTACGCCTGAGTTTTTCCAAGGACATCTGTCTTTGGGAATGAGTAGAATGACACATTTCAACTTCTCTGGTTTATTTTATTGTTTGAAAATATGGTCCAGATCAAGAAGAGAACAGCATGGCTTCAGCACCTGTCTGCCATTAGGACAATCTGGTCTCTATCTTTGAGATATATCATTTCAACCCAATTGGAAACACACTTTTCATTACTAAGAGAAAATGTTCCATGTGGTTACCTACCACAGTGCAAACACAATGCTGCCAGAAGATGTTCAAACACAATTGCTCAGCTTCGGGGCCCTAAATGTTTTAACATCTCCAAGAGACAGCACCCTGACAATGTAAGTAAGCCCAACAAACCTTATAAATGTATTGTACATGACGTTTATTTTGGAGCAAACATGTTGCCCTGCATTCCAGACCCCTGGAGGCAATGTGCCATCCTCTTTATTCATCAAGAGTATGCCCAAATCCCAGTGTTGGCTGATCTGCAGGTGGTCCACATGTTCTCTGTCTCTGAAAGAAAAGTCAGGAGGCAGCCTTTCGAATGTATCCAAACAATACTGTTGCTGGACAAACACCAGTTTCAAGATGTTTTACAAAAGTAATGTTTGATTAATATTCAGTCCTTGCTGCCACGGTACAGAAAGACGTATCTTAAGCTGGACAATAAAAAACAGATCTAGTTTGACTCAGTTTTTTATGTACCATATTTTGGGAAACCTAGAGCCAGATTTCTGTTTTAAGTTGACGCTAGAATAACAACAGATATGCATGGATGCAGCCAAGACTGAAATCTGATTTCCTAATCAAAATGAACTTCTTTCTCTCATGTTTGACCTATGCTCCTTAAAACAGTTGGACATTTCTCCATAGCCTAATTATTTGTAGAGAGCCAGCGTGATGCAGTAGTTTGATCATGGGACAATGATTCTAGGAATCAGGATTTGAATCCTCTCTTGACTATGGAAATCCACTGAATGGTCTTGGGCAAATTGCACTCTCTCGGCCTCAGAGGATGGCAAATGCAACCCTCCTCTGAACAAATTTTGCCAAGAAAACCCCATAATAGGTTTGCATTAGAGTCACTGTAAGTTAGAAATAACTAAAAGGCACACAACAGCAGTTATGTCTTGGTCAAATCTCATAGCATAAATCCCATTTAGCTGCTTTACCCTAAAAAGCAATATCCAAAAAGCCATTTAGATGGCAGAATTCAGAGGGAGGCAATTGTTGTTCAGAGGCCAGCAATTTTCCATTTGGACAAGTTCTTCAGGACCTACTTTCCTTGCTTTATCATATGATTATTTATTTATTTATTTATTTATTTATTTATTTATTTATTTATTTATTTATTTACAGTATTTATATTCTGCCCTTCTCACCTCGAAGGGGACTCAGGGTGGATCACATTACACATATAAGGCAAACATTCAATGCCATAACATAGAACAGAGACAGAGACAGACGCAGGCATGGGCTGGCCTCGAACTCATGACCTCTTGGTCAGAATGATTTGTTGCAGCTGGCTGCTAACCAGCCTGGGCCACAGCCCGGCCTATTAAATTCATACTAATTATTAAATAATTTTTTCTATATTTATGTAATTATTATTACATTTAATTTATACACGTACATTGAATATTATCTTTATTTATATCCCACTTGTTCTCTCCACAAGGAGATTGTTTGTTATTCACGTTAACTGAGATATATGTCAGGCCATTAATAGGGTTTTCTTGGCAAGATTTATTCCATTGTGTTCCTGACTGAGAGACTGGCAGAAGGTTACACATTGGGGTACCATGGATGGGCAGGCATGTGAACCCTGGTATCTCAGAGATCTAGTTGAACACTATAACCACCCCATTGGCTTTGTGACAAATATTTCCATAGGCTAGATGTCAACTGTGAAAATGCTTTCTCTCCTGTGCTGGCTCTTATCATTTCAATATAATGAATATTAAATACAATAGCATCCTGTTAGTTAATTACGCTGACATAAGTTCAACCCATATCTGCATAACTACTGTTTTTGGTTGTTGAGATCAGAATTCCTTATCTCACTCAGTGACCGAAATGCCACATAACCCTATCTTCAGCATGCTCTCTGTCCCTCATATTGTATGTGGAAATGGAGAATGCGAGTGACTGTCTGTATCCCTATAACCTAACAACAATGACATCATTCTCTAGGATGCTCATATAGCCCCTTGGAAATTTGGGGAAATGCCTTTGCTATCCTGCACCTAGCCTAAAGACATAGCAAGATGCTTCTCAAGCATTATCTGCTCTCCAACAGCTACTGCATGGCCATGTTGGAGGCAGCCAGCATGAAAAAGTGGGTTTATAGGAAGAAGAGACAGGACAGCATTATGTTATGTTTCTGCGATGCAGTATCTCAATATTATCTACCTGATTATAGAAAATGCAGTTTCTTTCTTCATTGACTAGAGTGTATTAGAGATTGCACCTGAGTACCAGCAAAAATGTGCAGTCAGTTTTAAAAATCCACAGACCACTAGGAAGGCTACTAAAAAGGACTCTGGGACTACCTTCTGACAACTCTTGGTATATGTGAATAATCAGACTGAGAATCAGTACACTTAAGCTCTTTAAAGTTCACTGTCCAGCCCTACCATTAGGCAGAATGAAGCAAGCATCTCAGGCACTAAGTGCTGGAGGTAAACCTTTCCTACTTACTGCTGACAACTCCTCACTGTTAAAAGATGGAGCTGTGTATCTCTTGCAAACTGTTCTGAACCCCCTGGACTAGTTCACTGTCTCAGATGCAGCAGAGGACACTATCCCCACCGCTGTGTGGAAGTAAAATTCAGCTGCCAATCCAGTTGATGTCTGCACATGAAGTGGGGGAAAGGATGATATCTTCTCATTTGCCTGAGGCAACAATATGTCTTGAGTTGACCCAACTCACTACTAATATGGCTGGTGCTGGGTTTACAAAAAACTCCAGAACTCACACCAGATCTGTCACACAGCTCAGTAGTTCACAGGTCCTCGAGGGGAACTCTGAGAACTAAAGCAGAACCATTTCAGCATAGAGGACTTGTGCAATCGATGCTATGAATGGATACTGAACCAATGGATTCCACCACCCATATCTGGAAAAAAATTAAACCTAAAAAGCAAACGTTTTTTTTTTTTTTTGTCATTTTACTACATCACTGAATATAATGGGACTTGAGCATCCACAGTTTTTGGTATCCACGGGGCTCCTGGAACCAAACTGCAACGGATACCAGGAGCCAGCTGCATAATATAAGGGAGGAAATCACTCATCACAAAATATAAAAAGTAAAGAAATCAGCAACCCAAATGCACAAAGGAAGCAACATTATTACAGCATCACTAACCAGCATAGCCAGGTAAAACATTTCTCCCCATCTCCAAACAGGGCAACCTCTGAGAGTTGTGGGACTTAATGTATTTTTCTACTTGGATTTTCCCCTCCCTGTTTTATTTATGACTTTTTTATTTGTTACCTACCTTGAGTGTTCAGCATATGTTGGGCTATAAATTTAAATAAATAATACCATAGCAAGCGCTCTCTTGCTCCCAGGCCATTAGAGCATTTCAAGGCTCATTCTTCCTTACTAGTTTCAACTCTCCAATCGCAGAAGACTTTCGTCTAAGCAGAAAAGCTATGGAACAAGACAAAGGGAAAATGGAAAGCATGGCAGAGGCATGAAATGGGAACATAGCAGCATGTCTTCACCTCTTCTGCAGTCCCCCCGCCCAATCACAATTTTTAACCACATATGTACTCTCAGTGTCCCAGGCTAACTACAAAGCCCTTCTGAAATGCACAAGACAAATAACAATGTCAGTCAAGAACAGTAACTGAAGCTAAGTGGCAACTCACTGTGCACAAAGGTAGAACAATAAAGTAAGCACGTGACGGAGATCCTTTGAGGGCTGGTGTTACGGCTGTATTTTTTGGCTTTAAGAGAAACAGCAGTCTTCAGTCGCTAACATCAGTAGCACTGGGTGAAATACACAAGTTGGACTGCGGAGGAAATCTGCGACATTTCATCAGACATGTTTTGTGAACCCTCAGTCCCAGAAACAGGCATCTCTTAACAAAAGCAACCAGCCTACTCCATGCCATGCCATCCTAAAATTGCGTGATCTAATTCAAATATTGGGCAGTACCTGTTAAGTGAAAAGGTACAGCCCGCTGTTCTTTTTTATTGAATCACCATCACCATTTGTTTGCCTTTCCGTTTTCTCTCTTGTATCAGTTGTCCAACTGCCCTGCCCTTGCTGAATTCTTCTGCAAGCTTTATATGGCCCCCTCTCCATACCTTTGCTTTTCAAATGTACAGTCTAAGCAGTAAAATGGATTTATTAATGAAGCACATTTTTTGATCTGGCGGCTTTTACAAGCCTTTTTCCTGTGCATTTAGCTCCATCTTGGAATGCAGGCATTGGAATGCAATCTTCCTCATTTCTATGCCATAAAAATCCTACCAACCGATTTGGTGAAGCTGTGATTCCATACCCAGAACAGGCCAGGGACAGACATAAATATACTTAGTTCAATTGGCAATCCTATAGATGAGTTTATCCCATTTTATTTTGTCAACAACCATGTTAGATAGTCTGAAAAACAGATTCAAACCCAGTCACTATCATTCAGTTCCAAACTTCCAGACGGTGTTCGAAATCCATCTGTCATAACTCTGCGTCCCACAAAGAATAAGCACCACACCAGACATAATGTCTAATATTATTTCTCCTGTTTATGTGAAAAGAGAGAACATCTTCGTTTGTAGAATCGTGCTAAAGCATGAGTAAAAAAACTTGGGCCTTCCAGATACTTTGACCACAACAATTCCTTAGCATTGGACATATTAACTAAAAATATATGGAGGGCTAAAGTTTCTTCCTCTGGAAGGGAAAACTACACAGAATCATATATGGATTTGTAAGTGGAATTTTTGCATACATGTAACTCCCTCCCCAGTGATATCTGGCAGGTTCCATCCCTTCTGAGTTTTAGGAAAAAAGTAAAGACTTGGCTTTGTGAGCAGGCGATTGATGAGTGAATTCTGTTGGCTCGACTCGGTCCGGATTAAGGTTTATGTATAAGGTCTTGTGGATGAATGGCTCAAGTATTTTATAATGTATGGTTTTAAATCTATTTATTGTATTTTGTTAAATTACCTAATTATTGGGTTGTTGTATGTCTTTCAGGCTGTGTGGCCATGTTCCAGAAGTATTCTCTCCTGACGTTTCGCCCACATCTATGGCAGGCATCCTCAGAGGCTGTGAGGTATGGATAAACTAGGCGAGTCCAGATATATATTTTCTCCTTTCCTTGCCTAGTTTGATAGAATTTGATAGAAAAAGTAGTTCAATATGCAGTAATGCTATGTAGTAATTACTGTATTTACGAATTTGGCACCAAAATATCACGATGTATTGAAAACATTGACTACAAAAATGTGTTGGATAATCCAGAACGTTGGATAAGTGAGACTACTGTATATGTATCCAGTAGAGCAATATTTCTCAAACTCTGCTCTTCCAGATGTTTTGGACTTCAGCTCCCACAATTCCAGATGGCTGGGATTTCTCAGAGCTGAAGTCCAAAACAACTGGAAGAGCAGAGTTTGAGAAATATTGCAGTAGAGCAGTGGTTCTCAACCTGTGGGTCCCCAGATGTTTTGACCTTCAACTCCCAAAACTCCAAACAGCTGGTAAACTGGCTGGGATTTCTGGGAGTTGTAGGCCAAAACACCTGGGGACCCACAGCTTGAGAACCACTGCAGTAAAGGATTGGTGTTACATTACTACATAGCAGAGCCAACAAAGTAATGGTTGCAAAATAGGGATAATGTGCTTTGATTATGTTAGACATCAGGCATCAGTGCGTATAAAGAACTCTTGCAACTATCCTGATATCTGCAATTCACTAACACAGTTTCTTTGTGTCAGTGCTACTTTACTAAGTACAGTAGAGTGTCACTTATCCAACATAAACGGGCCGGCCGAATGTTGGATAAGCGAATATGTTGGATAATAAGGAGGGATTAAGGAAAAGCCTATTAAACATCAAATTAGGTTATGATTTTACAAATTAAGCACCAAAACATCATGTTAGACAACTAATTTGACAGAAAAAGTAGTTCAATACGCAATAATGCTATGTAGTAATTACTGTATTTACGAATTTAGCACCAAAATATCACGATGTATTGAAAACATTGACTACAAAAATGTGTTGGATAATCCAGAACGTTGGATAAGCGAGTGTTGGATAAGTGAGACTCTACTGTATGTGTAAAGTTATGTTAAGTAAAATGGGATCTACGGTTCTGGCAATTGTTTATACATTTTACTATTGCTTTTTAAAAAATTTATTCATGGACCTGCAGTGGCGCAATAGGTTAAACCCTTGTGCCGGCTGAATTGCTGACCTGAAGGTTAGGTTGCTGACCTGAAGGTTGCTGGTACGAATCCACAAGACGAAGTGAGCTCCCGTCTGTCAGCTCTAGTTTCTCATGCGGGGACATGAGTGAAGCCTCTCAGCTATCACATCTGGGCGTCCCCCAGGCAACATCTCTGTAGACGGCCAATACTCTCACACCAGAAGCGACTTGCAGTATGTTCTCAAGTCACTTCTGACACGATAAAAATAAATTCATTCTGGGTGTAATATTCTGTAGACATCCTTAAGTCCCAATATTGAGGAAAGGGTGAGCTATAAATGAATTTATATTATTAATTTCTTTTCTTCATTAGACAGTGTATTTGATTATGAACCAGTATTGCAAGTAAAGCTAATTCTGTATATTTTGTAACACATGACTCTGTTTCTTACAATGTGTTCTTTTCCCTGCTAAACTTTGTGAAAGTGAGAAGGCATGGAAGTAGTTGCTGTTCAGCTTCTGCCTTCCCAATTCAATTACTCTGCTTGAGAAATCCATTACTCTCTTGGACATTTCCCAACAGCATGATGTTCAAGAAAATCTTCCTGCTATGTAGCCTTTCCTACTATGCAATCACAACTCTAGTGTAGAAGATGCCTAGCAGAAATCAGTATGCAAGATTGTACCAAAATAGATGGTTCCATTTTATACCAACTATTTCTCTTTTTCCTTTCCTAATGCCTTGATGTGGCACTTGCCTCATGTACACAGAGTAGTGGCACACCATTTGGTTATATGGATCTGATGTTTAGAATGAGTCATAAAACCACCCCATTGATACCAGCTGATTTATTACACTGCTGCATTGGAGCTATGCTTTGACAGTTCCCAAACACCTTTGTTGGTATCCAATTCATGCAATTTTCTGGGATCGCACATAAAATTTTGAAGTCTTCATGTTAGCAGGATGTTTTCTATGACATTTCCTGCGACATTTTCTCACTTGTAAAATTACAGTTGATCAAATTGGCAAGAAGGAGATCTCCAAATATTTTCCCCACAACACTGTCAATCTTGATCAGCTTTAAAGCATCCCCAATCTACACTTCTTCAGCACAACCACCACGGCTAAATCATTCCTCGATGAACTACCGCAATCTATGAATCACCTTATCAACCCAGGATGCTTCCCCTCATCTCCAAAACCCAATACCCTGCTCTGTGATAAATGACTGGCCTCTCAGCTATAATTCTCCATGTTTAATATAATATAAAATTATGTGTCATGCATATTATATGGACACAGGCACTCTCTATTAATAGAAATTAATGCTTTTGCTACCAGATTGTACTTGGGTTGCCTCTGACAGATGAAGCAAAGCAAAAGGCTGGGAGGAGCATATTTGATTCACAATAAACAGATACCAAGATTTATGATCAAAATAGAACATCTTAATGATTTACCATAGCAATGAAACCAATAGGCTGGTGTTTCAATCCGATATCCACAAATTTGTATAATCCTCAGGGTAAAACAATTTAATGTGCTGTCTCTTTTATAGTTACAAAAGGCCTTTCATATGATCAATTATACATAAGAGTCTAATAAATGTAACTTTCTTCATACTAATCACATCTAACTTAAATCCTCTTGTTGGTCTTTGGAGTGTATGTAGCATTCCCCATAAAGTTTTTAGTCTCTGCTCTTAGCAAAAGTTAATATACCCAGAACTTTCAGATAAATCATCAGTACAAGGGTCTTTATACCCACACAACCATCCATACAATTATGGGCCACCTCCTCCTGTGAAAGACCCTGGCTTAATACAATGAACATGCTCTTTTTTGTATTAAGTGGCAGCAGGGCTCTCTTTTGCTGAAAAGGCAAAGTTCTGCAGTGAGACCCATTTATGGGACAAGGATTTCATTTTGAATGATCTTTTACCCAGCAGAAGCATCTCTTTTGAACTATATTCCTACTCTTTTTCTAAGAAGAAGACTACTTCTTCTGGAATGTGTCCAAGACATCTTGGTGCCTGAGGGAAGAAATTCTGACTGGTACACCTGGAATGTTCATTTGATAAAAATATAAATTAAATAACTTAAATGTGACATATCCACTGGTACTCTGAACTGCCACTGGACCTAAATAACGTTTTAACGTACTTACATTCTCTAACTGTTTTTAGTGTGTTTTATTTGTTTTAATGCTATTTGTATGCCACCTGAGATTTTTTAATATAATAATAATATAATAATATTAATAAATCTTTACTTTTACCCTTCCACCATCTCCCCAGGGGGACTTGGAACAGCATCCCAATACAAAAGGGATATTAGTGGCTGGGATTGCCCTGCTCTCCCACTCTCCCCTTGTAGTAGTTAAAGGTTTAGAGAGTTTTTTTTAAAAAAAATACACATATATAATACTATTAGCTGTGCCCAGCCACGCATTGCTGTGGCTTATGGAAATCATTTGTTGGCCAGGTGGAATAGCAGTGAATAGCCTTGCAACCTCAAAGCCAGGTCATTTTCTTCTTATGGGAATCCTTGTTTGGTGAGCTGGAATGCAACGGAATAGGCTTGCTGCTTGGAAGGCTCGGTACTTGCGTTCTAGGGGAATGGTTTTTTATGCTGCTAGAATTGCAAAGAATAGCCTGGCTGCTTCAAAGCCTGGCTGCTTGCTACCTAGGAGAATCTTTGGTTGGTCAGCTTCTTTAGTAGAGAGTAGTATCGCTGCTTCAAAGCCTGGCTGCCTTCTACCAAGGTTAATCCTTTGTTAGTCTGGTTGAATTGCACTGAATAGCCTTGCAGCTTCAATGCCTGACTGTGTTATACCTAGGGGAATCCTTGTTTGGCAAGTTGGAGTAGCACCCTCAATCAAAGAGCCACTTTGAAGCCTGGCTACTTCCTTTGTAGGGGAATCATTGTTTGGCCAGCTTGAATTGCACTGAATAGTCTTGCAGCTTAAAAGCCTGGCCGCTTTCTTCATAGGGGCATCCTTCGTTAGCCAGTTTGAATGAGACAGAGTAGCCTCGTGGCTTCAAAGCCTGGGGGTTTTCAACCGAGGGGAAATCTTGGTTGGCCAGGATGAACAGCACTGAATAGACTTGCTGCTTGCAAGCCTGGCCGCTTTCTACCCTGCAGAATCCTTGGTTGGCCAGGTTGAATAGCAATTAATAGTCTCAATGCGGCAGGTATGAGTGCTGCAATTAGCCACCTTGATTAGCATTTAATGGTCTTGCAGCTTCAAAGCCTTGCTGCTTCCTGCCTGGGGGAATCCTTTGGTGGGAGGTGTTAAATGGCCCTGATTGTTTCCTGTCTGGAATTTCCCTGTTTTCAGAGTGTTGCTCTTTATTTACTGTCCTGATTTTAGAAATTATATCATTCTGTTTTATTATATCACAGTAATTTTTATATATTATATTTATAATCTTATATCATCTGCTTTGAACTGGATTATATGGCAGTGTGGAGTCAAGATAATTCAGTTCAAAGCAGATACTGTGGATTATCTGCCTTGGCATTCTGGATTATATAGTCGTGCAGAAGGGGCTTGAGTCTACACAGCTATATAATCCAGTTCAAATCAGATAATCTGTATTTTATAGGCAGTGTGGAAGAGGCCTAACAACCCTGGCTGTCCCCTGGCACCATTGTGGCCGAGGAGATTGCTAGGAGAAGAAGTGGGCGGGGCCTAAACGGGGCAGGGCCTAACCTTCTGACCAGCAGCCAGGGTTGAAAATGTCTCTTTCTCATCCTCTAATTTGGACTTTATTTTTCTAGGTTTTTTTGTTTGAAAGACATAGATTGGATGACTATATCTTTTGTGGCCAAGTTTGGTGTAATTTGGTTCAGTGGTTTTGTTGTTTACTCAGTCCTACAAACGTACATTATATTTTTATATAGAGAAATACTTTGCTGAAATTGTAAAGTTATTTTACTGAATTAAGCAAAAGAAATACTGGAGCAGTGGAACTGGGAAGTGAGTTACACTCATAACCAAAAGAGTGGTCACTGGACTGCAGAACACTGCAGTATTGCAGTTGTGATCCACTTTGAGAGAGATAGGTGCTGGTAAACTGCCACTAACCCTGACTGTGTGGAATGATTGCATGATGCAATAAAGTCTTTCGTGTTTAGAGCACTGGTTCTCAACCGGAGACCCCCAGATGTTTTTGGCCTTCAACTCCCAGAAATCCTAACAGCTGGTAAACTGTCTGGGATTTATGGGAGTTGTAGGCCAAAAACATCTGGGGACCTCAGGTTGAGAACCACTGATGTAGGAATTCTGTAGTATACAGGGACTGGGAGAAAAGCAGAGGTGTCCAAGTAATATTTGGCTGTGTTTCTGCAGTCAAATGCACATAAAAATGGCATTCTTATAGATCTTCTGTGAAGCTGGAGATATGTTTTGATGGCTGATGTAAAGTTTCAACCTTGCACGAAAAAGGTAATCTTCTTTTCTCCTGACTGCTAGTAGGGCTATTCCAAGACTAAAATGCACCCCATTCACTTCAATATTCACATTTTAATTAGCTTGAGTTTTGATTACATTGACAACTCTATTTCACAAATGCATGATTTATAGGCTTAGTCTTTTTCTCTGTCATGCATGATGACAAATCTGTATGCATAGATCTGGTCACAGTTCTTACCCCATTTGTTGGATGGGTGGGAATATTAAAACAATGCAATTTCTACTTGCCATGCAAGTGAATGTTGTTGGCTCTAGAATGGAAAATGAACTCTTTATACTAATTGCTTAATCTGTTTTGACCACATGTGTCAAATGTCTAATCTGGCCCACCACATCATTTTATGAGGCTCATGAGGCTTTCAATGCCAGGACAACTTAGTTACATTTATACAGTCTTACAATTACAAACAGCCCTTTGAAGGCAACCATAAGGCTGATGTGGCCCTTGGTAAAAATGTTTGACACCCCTGATTTTGACCCAACCCAGTAATCTGCTGCAGTTGCTTTAGTGAAGATAATTATTTATTTATTGTTTATTTAAAACCTTTATATTCTGCCCTTCTCACCACAAAGGGGACTCAGGGCGAAGCACAACATATATTTGGCAAACACTCCACACACAAAAATTATAAATATACACAAACATTAAAATCAATTATATCTACTTTAAAATCAGCTATTTAAACCAACTCATGCTGGATGGATACACAGCAGGTTGAGCAACTGCACTGATTTTACATTCTGTGATCCCGTGATCACAATTCCGCACACCCTCATAATTCTGCCTTTCTGCACTACTGCAGTTCTATAATGTTGGTGATGGTGAGACCCATGCCCCAAGGTAGATGATGGGAATGTATAGGGTCTGAAATCTATTGACAGGTTTTGCCTATCAATAGGTAAGGATGATAGAATCACAGGGAGGCGGCAGACTGCAAGCACAATGCACAAGATTTGCTGCAATGCTGGTTTGCCTGCCTCGTGTTTAAGTCCCAAGTCCTAGATTGAGGCCAGTTTGTCTTTAGGTATCCAGCAGTCAAACAATTCCAGGGTAATTGGCCCTTGATTAGTAATCTAAGCACTTACTTTTGCAAATAAAGTATTCCAGTTTTTGCAGCATGTCCCTTCAACACTGGCATACTGCTCTGAATAGACATGGTGTTTGAAGATGGTTCCTTAAAAGTCTGGCACCTTTTTGAAAACAGGCTGTCAGGAAAGGAAAAATGAACAAGAACATTATAATCTGTTTCGACCATTGTGAGAGGGAGACATCTGGTAGGCCACTTGGATGTCAGCCAGCGATGAAGGCTTCAATTAAAATAATGAACACTTTCTCAGGAGTAGCACCCAACTCATTAAAGTAACCCCCATGTGATTTCTCATGTTATCAAAAGAACATCACTGGAGAAAATACTGACACTAGTGAAGGAGAAATAAGAGGGACAAGCAAAAGAAGATAAATGGATAAAAATTGTATGACTGAATAAAGAGGTTTCTCAGATTTTTTGGCAGAGGTTTAGACTAATCATATAGCCATTTTTGACCATTGTTAGTTATAGAATGAAATTGGCATAAATGGGATGGACATTTTGATCTGTGGCATAGCCCTGTGAATGTGATAGTATGTTAGCAACACGGCTTATCACATTGCTTCAAATGTTAGAAGAAGGTTAAACTAGGACATATAAATGATTGACTATATAGGCCAGTTAAGTGAATCACAAAAGCCCTATGCTAAATATCTCTCCAAACTTTCCTAACTCAAGTTACATATGTAACTGTATAGTATTGGTAGGATTTTGCCCAGTGCCAACATTTAAATGCTAAATCAAAGTATAATGTTTCAGTATTTTTATTCAGAAAGAATTACACAGAGCAGGAAAATATACAGTAGAATGATGGTCATTTTATTGTAATTGGGTGAAGAATACAGATTAAATACTTGCATTATTATGTCTTACACATTTCTGTGTGGAAGAGGGATATTTCCTCATTGTTCTAATACCCACCCAGTAGAATGACACTTGCATGAACACACTCTGAATCAGGCCTCAGGTTCTGCCTGGTCAACTACTAAGAACACATTTTTTAAGCTTTGGCTTTTATTCAGCCATGGTTGGATCACGTTCAACAATACCATGCTTGCATCTTTGCTAGGTTATTTTACTGTTTTAAAGTGGTATTTTAAAGCTTTTGGATGTGTGGGAAAATTTGTGGGATAATGACATAGAAAATGTCAACCATAAAAATAACAACAATAAGGAGTATATATGTTAGAAATATTATAAGTAGTGAAGTGGGTGGAGCAATAGATTTTGGACGAATGAATGATTATCTGAGGCCGATCCAACATTGTATATGTTGTATCGGCCCTGGTCTGGGTTACACAGGGACTCCCCTAGTTGCTGAACAGGCAGGAGAGAGTCCCAGTTCCAGCCCCAGTGCTGGACCACTTGAAGGTCTTCTTAATTGTCCCCTCACACTCTCCATGTCACAGCAACACCAGTCATACCTATCAGCCATCACCTGCAGTGACATTGGCCAGGGCAATTAGGTGAGAAGGGGGGGGGGAGAAATCATATTTCCTCTCTCCCCTCCTTTCCCATGCTTCCTGTCACCTTGGTCAAACATCACTGCCACAACAGTGGACAAGTAAGACCTGTGTCACGGCTGAAGACCATTGTGACATGGAGGGTAGGAGGGGATGGAGACTGCCCTTCATGTCCCCAGGCTACCCAAGGATGGGAAACATGGAATGGCAGTGAGAACAGTTGCAGCCAGCTTCATTCCAGAACCTGTCCAACTGTTCAGACAGACCCAAAGAAAGGGGATAATCTGAATTCTGTGTCAGAATGCAAACTATTGCCAATTTTAGTTAATGCAGGGCAAGGATGCATTCAGATGACTTTGCCCCATGTTACCCCAGAACAACTCCATGTGGTGTTTGGCCACCATGGGGCTGATCCAGCCCTACACTGACCCAAATGGTCAGTATAGATATGCCCTGTGATTCTAAAGAACAGACTTTGAATCCTTCCTTGGTCATGAAATCCACTGGTCATGAAATCCCATCTACAGTGGGGAAGTCATGCTGTCTTAGCATCAAAGGAAGGTCATTATAAATCTCTTCTAAAAAATCTTACCAAGCCCCCACTCCCTGCATGATAGGCTCATGTTAGGATCACCATAGGTCAGAACTGAATTGAAGGCACATGATAACAACAACAAAAAAGTATGAAACCAAGTTTCAGTTTTCTGAAAGAATGAGGAATTAAGTATGCAATGAAATATTCTGTGGAAGAATGCAACAAGATGAAGCGACTATATAGACATGATATAAGGAAAACATTAGAAATTAGTATTGGAAATCATTAGCTTATCACAATATGATGAACAGAAAGCAACCATTATTCAGGCTTTTACAATATTAATGTGCAAACACACTACAGTGTGCTATATCTATGTACTATTAAACCAAAAAATCTATCTCATGCATAGTGCGTGGATATAAATATTCATAATTAGAAGAAAGTACTTATTTTTGAGAAGAACAAATCATAATACCATGGTTGTCAAGAATTGATAAAAGTGTCATTCAGACTGTCATCTGAAGACAATTATACAGGGATGGGATATTGTACAGCAGTTTATGTGCATTTATTGTATAAGTATTGCTCATTATTAGTGTACGGTATTATATGTGAATTAGACAGTTATTCTGATACATATGCTTGAATTGTTCTGTAATCTAGGATATGGTTATGTTCTTTAGACATCTCTGTATGACTATATGTGTACAATTCTTTATGTTATTTAATGATACATTCATTTGGTACAATCGTGCAGATGTATCAGCATTGTAAGAAGTCCATCACAGTCAAAGCCTGAAACTGAATCTAAACTTGCTTGAAGATTAGACAGTTATAGCAGTATCCAGGGATGGGCAATCCCCACCCATTTTGCAGAATAACGTTGCAGCAAAGTTAGACACAGAACATTATTCTCTCTAGGCCATTTGTAATGACAAATATAAGCAAAGCCTTAGCAACTCTACAAGTGCTTAATAAATACTGAGCTGAACCATGCTTGCCTAATTTGGAGCTGTGGTCATCTAGTAATGGGGCAAGCAAGGTTTAAATTAGAGGCTAGGCATACCAGAATGCAGCTGCTAATGAGCCAGCACAGAAGTTCCTTCTCAAGCTCATTTGGAGTTTGTAATGGCAACTGGTTCATGACATTGTGAGGTCATTACAGTGGCCAAATTATTTTAGTGCAGCTCTTCGGAGACCTTGTTATGAAGCCAGTGTGAGGTGATATTACAATGGTGAAATTATTTCAAGGCACACTGTGGAGAAAGCGCCACTACAATGCTCTTAGGGTAAAACTGCACTGTAAGATTACAATCTGAAGCGAGAGTGCAATGCAAGTCTGTGGAGATTAGACTCAATTATGATGTCAAAACAAAATGAAAAAATGTCAATGCAAGTTATACCATTAAGGTCGAGACTTAAACCTAGGAAAGCTCTGCATTAAAACTGCCACATTACTTTTAAATCACACACTTGTGCTTAGGTGTTGCCGCATGCACGTGGAATGTTTTGTTCAACAGTCTCACACCACTGGGACATCGAGATGTACCACAGATGTTCACTGTAGCTATAATGTGCAGGTGTTGACTGATTACCCTAACTAGAAAAAATATCCAAGCAAATTTAGCATTATAACATTGCAGCTCTAAGATAGCAAGGCGATACACACCACAGTAGGTCTGCTTGGAATTGTGCTTCTTTGCCACACAGTATCAAGAGACTATCTTTTATCATTTTATGACCTGAATTTTGGATCTAAATTATGAATACTCCAGCGCATTTCAGACTTATACTTCATTATCTAGTGAAAAAATTAAATCAGTAGATGATTGTGCAAATAAAATCACATTGCGTCATATTTTCAACACTGGTGGCCACAAAAGAATATTCATAAAGAGATGTAATCTCAGCTGAGCATCCCTTATCTGGATTTCCAAAATGATCTATCATGATCACCTCTACACTGGCCTTACATGTAAGGATCTGATCGCAGATTCTCTGCTTATTCCAGATTATATGGCAGTGGAGACTATTATAATCCAGTTTAAAGCAGATAACCTGGGATCAGATCTGGGATATAAGGGTAGTGTAGAAGGGGCCATAGTGGAAGTCCACTAGAATTGACAACCAACATGCTACATCACACATCCCATACACTTCAACAGCATGGCAGCATGAAGGCACTGGGCATTTTTTTTTTCATGATAGTCCTGTGTCTATCTTGCATACTGGAAGTCTCAGCTCAAACTATGTGTTACTTTGAAATAGGCGTTTATTTCCCACCCCCACCCCCACCCCCACACACACACATATTTTTCAAAACCAATTAAAGATTAGGGATGGAATAATCTACCAGTTTCATTTTGTCCCACATTCAACATTTTATTCTTTTGGAGTAAGATTTTTCAGATTTGATTAAATTCTTCAAATAGAAACTGAGACAACATTCTCAGCACTAGCCATATTCAATAGATACACGTAGAATCATAGAATAGTAGAGTTGGAAGAGACCTCATGGGCCATCCAGTCCAACCCCCCGCTAAGAAGCAGGAAATCGCATTCAAAGCACCCCCGACAGATGGCCATCCAGCCTCTGCTTAAAAGCCTCCAAAGAAGGAGCCTCCACCACAGCCCAGGGGAGAGAGTTCCACTGCTGAACAGCTCTCACAGTGAGGAAGTTCTTCCTGATGTTCAGGTGGAATCTCCTTTCCTGTAGTTTGAAGCCATTGTTCCGTGTCCTAGTCTGCAGGGCAGCAGAAAACAAGCTTGCTCCCTCCTCCCTATGACTTCCCTTCACGTATTTGTACATGGCTATCATGTCTCCTCTCAGCCTTCTCTTCTGCAGGGTAAACATGCCCAGCTCTTTAAGCTGCTCCTCATAGGGCTTGTTCTCCAGACCCTTAATCATTTTAGTCGCCCTCCTCTGGACGCTTTCCAGCTTGTCAACATCTCTCTTCAATTGCAGTGCCCAAAATTGGACACAGTATTCCAGGTGTGGTCACGTGTTTCAGATATAGCTCGGGGTGAGTGGGGGCGAGAGTGTTCTTCTTGCCAATAAAATTTTCCTTTAGTCCTCCAATGTCTACAGTGACAAAGGCACAATCCATTCCCTTTTCTCAGCACTGATGAGTGCAGGGAAAAGGTGATGGTCCCCTGTGAATGGTAGATGGGTCCAAATTGGACCTGATCCAACTGTCTACATGGCTCCAAAGATGTGACATACCCAGTCCAGAGTTTCCAGCAGACTCCAGGGCTTCCTCCCCAATTTGCCTGAAGCAGGGCAGAGTTGGTTTAACCAAGGATAATCCAGGATACTCACCAGAAACAAAGGAACATCATGAAGCCAATCAAAAACCTACTCAAAGCAAATTCATGCCCATTTAGACTCACCCCGTGGAGAAAACTGTCATCTTCTGCCTGCCATTTAGGTGTTAAAATAAGGACATTCTCAAGGGAAATGGGGAGGAAGGAAGGAAGGAAATGGGAAGCTACAGTACAGTGTTCCCTCACTACTTCGCGGATTCGCTATTTCGCGGTTTTTCAATAAACTCTATAAGATTATTAGAAATCATAAAAAATACAATTTACAACCTAAGGAAGGGAGGAAGGAGAAGTCAAAGGGAGAGAAAAGGAGCCCAAGTGGCAATGGGAGGAGAAGTAGGCGATTTATCAACACACGATTGGTTGATAAAGACTTAAAATAGTGTATAACTACTAAAATAATGTATAAATACTGAAATAAATATAGTGTCCCTACTTCCCAGTGATAAGTGAGGGAACACTGTATTCAGAACTTTAGACCCAGGTTGAATCTACACTGCCATATAATCCAGTTCAAAGCAGATAATCTGGATTCAGAAACTGGATTACATGGCAGTGTAGATGGGATCCCAGATGGATCAATCCATTTCTCCAGTTTCTCCCTATAGTCATATTTTTAAAGTTATTTTCAACACACAAATCAAACTCTCGCCCATCCCTAAAGGAACCTAACAGGCTTTCAGTTTATTCTGGGGAGAGCAAGAGCTGTTTAACCCTTTTCCTTTTTATATGTCCCCATTCAAAATTCCCTTGCAGAATAACCACAATCTCTGCTGCTTTTTCGTCCAGGATAGAAAAGATATTCACTATATTTATTTGTTAATTAAAATTATCTCTATCCTGCGCTGATGCTTACCCTTCACAGCAAACCAGCCAAACTATGCAACATAAAATAGAGAATAATAAGAATAAATCCAGAGTAAAACAGTCAGCAATAAAGACATTAAAATGTCAACAAGGCCTTATTAGGTCTCACTTAAGCAACACCGTCTTCACCACCTGCCGAAAGACAGGCAATGAAGGGGGGCAAGTTTACCTCCCTAGACAGGTTAATTTGCACCATTAAGGATTCTAATGTTTTAAAGTCTACAAGCCAGGTAGAAGATTAAGAATTAGACAGAATTAAAGAATTATAAAGTTAGAATGCAATGCAAGAATCATGTAATCTAGTGTGTTGACATGCAGGGATACTCAGTTCAGATCTTATTACATTGGGATATACTCCATTTATGCATCTAATTCCACTGTCATACAGCTCTTAACATCATGAGGTTCTTCAAAATGTTTAGGTGGAATGTATTGTTTTGCAATTCAAATCCATTGTGTCATATCCTGATTTCTGGAGCAGTTAATAAAAGCAATCTTGCTTCCTCTTCTACATGACAGTCTTTCAGATATTGAAAGAGGGCTATTGTGTCACCTTTCAATGTTCTCTTTTCCATGCTAAAGACAACCAGCTTCCTAAATCATTCTTCATAGGGCATGGTTTCCAGAAAGTTAACTTTATGTTGGAGAGTCTTACAGACCTTCCTGTACATCAGGGTATATGGTTCTTGCTAAACTGCCCGGCAGATATCTTCAGGGCAAACTCTCATATTGTCATCTTCTCACCACTAAAGACGTATGACAAATTGCATATTCTGTCACTACATAGGTACTAAAACTTCACTTCTCATGCTCTTCCCTGGTCTTTGGAAGGCAATGGAACACAGAAGAGGACTTCTATAGTGCAATGATAATTTGCAGATTGGCTTGTGTCAGAAAAAGCATTTGAAATACATCTAGGAGAGAATGGGAAAAGAGCTGTCTGTGCAGAGAGAGGAGAATAATTCAGTATTTCACTTCTTCTGAAAAATCTTCAATTTTCCTTTTTCTATACAATTTTTGATGCAGACCTAGTCGTAGTACCTTTTGTTTGTTTGTAATACTTTTCTTATTGTTGTATTTTGACTAAGGGTAGAACCACCATTACAGCTGGCTTTAATGAGATAACAGTCAGAAATAAAAGGGTTAAGCACCTGTTGGTACTTGTGTCAAGTTTCCTCAATCTATATGATTCCACTGAGTTACAAAAAAACTAGTTGAGGCATGTAAAATAAATGCAACTGAGAATCACATGTTGATTGTACCTAAATATTCACAGTAATTGAAAATGCTTACAACATTAAGGAAACAGCATTTAACAGAAAGTGGGCCTGGGAGTTTTGCTCCCAATACACCATTTACACAATGGACCCTCATAGTCTCTTTATCATTTTACTTAAGGTATTGTTAATGTGGAATAAATATGTCTCCAAAGTTTTTTTTTTTTAAAATGCTTTGCAAACAATATTCCTGTTTAATGTTTTCATTATTGATCTGCACAGGAGTGTCTTGTGCCAAGCAATTCATTCTCTTCCTTGCAGTGCCTAGAAAGTAAGCAGCACTTGCTTTTTGGCAAGTTATGAACTTGCACATTTCAAATAGTGCTACTAGAAAGTGAATGGCTTATAAATAATCTATGCAAACAACCTTTAATATATTTTAATGACATTGAAACAGGACAAATGCAGTTCAAAAAGAAGAGCTATATTATTGGTGGACATGAAGACTTTTGTGTTTTGAAAGCCACAAAATTCCACTTTTCAAAGGCTACGTTCATATTTCTATTCACAAATTTATATTTTTTGCTTCCTCTCATTCTGTTTTCTCCTTCCCCACATTGAGGTTTTCCCTTCAATGAAAGACAGTTCAGCTTTATGGGTAAATATGACAACAAAGAATGGTAGTTTGGATCCCGATAACTATAAAGCAGAAGGAAGCTTGAAGAAGTCAACTTTCCCATTCCCTTCTCCCGCCTTCCTCCTCTTGCAGCCCCTTGCAACTTCAATAAATTTCTCTAGAGAGTCAAAGTATGGAAAAGCTACCTTGTGTACTACAGCTCCCAGAATCTCTCATACTGACTGGAAGGTTCTATGAGTTATAATCAAAAGTAACTTTCCTTAATTCACATATTCTGTGAATACTCCCGAACAACATGGTGAAGTGGTTTGAATGTTGGACTGAGAGTCTTGCATATCAGGGTTCAAAGCCCCTCTGAACAAACTGTGCCATGAAAATACTGTGATGGGTTTAGCTTAGGTCACTATAAATTACTTGAAGGCATATAACAACAGCAACAGGGTACATTGAGAGGTACCTTGAACAAGCCAAATTAGTAATGGGGTTGTGTTTTTTGTTTCTCTGATACTTCTATCTGTGATCTATCTTTCAAGATATGCAAATGTTCCATTCTCCTGCAGGGTGCAACTACAATTCCATGGAAAAATATAGCCAATTTCAGAAGCTATATCCCAAACAATGTGACAATTCAACTGTTTCAATTTGCCTTGAGTACAAAGTGCCTTAGGGCTGCTTTTTAAAATTACAAACAGGCACTTGCGCTGTAGAGGCTCAAATATAACTTCAAAACATGTGTTTCAAAATATAGGTTTTGGGTACATGCCACAGATAGCTCCTAATCAGTTGCAGATCCCTACTGCATGTATCCATGCTTTTCATGCCTTCTGTCATTAATTGATTGTGAAAAATACACCTTAGATACACCTCTGCTTTACACTGGACGCAAGGGCGGCTCAAGGCATATGCCAACTACACGGTGGCAGAAGGCGCAAGAGCCGGTGGAACCTGGAAGGGTGCCGGGCTTCTGGATCCCCTGGCGCCCTCCCTCTTCTCCCTGCCTCCTTCCTCTTTTCCCTGCTCTCCCTTTCTGCAAGGAGGGAATGCCTTGCAGCCAGACTTTGAAGCCGCAAGGCTATTTAATGCTAATCAAGGTGGCCAATTGCAAAAAAGACCTCATAACCTCTGAGGATGCCTGCCATAGATTGCTGTGTATTGAACTGCTTTTTCTGTCAAATATGTTGTAAAACATGATGTTTTGGTGCTTAGTTTGTAAAATCATAACGTAATTTGATGTTTAATAGGCTTTTCCTTAATCCCTCCTTATTATCCAGCATATTCGCTTATCCAACGTTCTGCAGGCCCGTTTATGTTGGATAAGTGAGACTCTACTGTAATTGGAAAGTCCAGAACATGTGGAGATACTTAATTAGGGAGTGTTTCATGGGGACATTTCTGCCATGCTTCATGAATTAATTTGGAAACAGGCTATGGTGGAGCTCTGCTTGAAAAAGTTATGCTCATGTCAGGAATGTAGCTGAGGAGAGGGGTGAGGACACCACTACAATAAGAATTCTGTAACTCAGTGAAATTTTCCTTCAGTCGCAAAATTTCTAGCATTGGACAGTGCTAAAACCTCTTGACATCTAGAATTCTTACTCGTGTTTTTATTCCCTTGTTACCTTTGCATATACCCATTTCTATGGATGCCTAAACTGTATTTCTGGTCCCATCTACAGTGCCATATAATGTAGTTTGAAACTGCATTATATGGTTAGTAGAATAATAATAACAACAACAACAACAACAACAACAACAACAACAACTTTATTTATATCCTGCCATCATCTCCCAGAGGGACTCGGGGCGGCTCACAAAATACTCAAGGTGTGACACAAAATACAAGTGCAGAGCAAAACATAGGCAATAAACAGTTGACACAACATCATAAGTTCACAGTACCCCTGGAAAAACAATAAAATACAGCAATTGCTGTAGATAAAACAGCATTATTCGATCTCAGAATTGTAAAGTGCTAAAAAAGAGTCAACGGTCTTCATATGTATTATAAGAGAGTCTAAACGTGATCGAAGGCTTGTCGAAAAAGCCAGGTCTTTAATTGTGTGCGGTAAGTTTTGAGGGTAGGGGCTAGCCTGATCTTCCTCAAGAGGGCATTCCAGAGCCTGGGGGCCACCACCGAGAAGGTCCTCTCTCTCGTCCCCACCAACCACACTTGTGACAGAGGTGGGACCGAGAGAAGGGCCTCCCCGGTAGATCTAAAAGCACATGCCGGTTCATAGAAAGAGATGCGATCTTGAAGATAGGTTGGACCCAAAGTGTAAAGGGCTTTATAGGTAATAACCTGCACTTTGAATTGGGTCTGGAAACTCATCAACAGCCAGTGGAGATGCTTTAATAGGGGCATGGTGTGCTCCCTATAACCAGCTCCAGTTACTAATCTGGCCGCTGATCTTTGCACTAACTGCAGTTTCCGAACCGTCTTTAAAGGCAGCCCCACGTAGAGTATATTGCAGTAGTCCAATCTAGATATAACTAAGGCCAAGTCAGGCTTTTCGAGGCACGGTGCACAAGTTTTAATTGTGCGAAGGCCCTCCCAGCCACCGCCAACACCTGGGCCTCAAGCGTCAGCACTGAGTCCAGGAGGACCCCCAGACTGCAGACCTGTGCCTTCACTCATTTATTGTAGGGAAGCCTCATTTATTATGGTATAGATGTGACTTCTAAATGCTCATCCAAAGTTTTAAGTTACCACAATACTAGAATTTGGGGGGGGGGAACCTTATGGGAGGGACAATTAGGGCGAGGGTGGATGACAATTTCTTGTTTTTGCTCTCTCTTACCTGCACTCCTGCCTCTTGCCCTCAAACATGAAATATCTTCTTCCTCCTTCGCGGACATACTGATAATAGTTCTTTATTGTCAACCTGGAATCTTACCACAGCCTCCATGTTTACAGCACATTTCTTTCATAAGTTCAATACAATTACTAGTGGTGTGAGAGGAGAAACAATCTCAAAAGCCACCTTCTCTGTGATCATTTAGCCATAAATCGGCATTCTTGCATTCATCATATTTTCTTTGCAGCTGTGTAAATCACATCATTCCAGAAATGAAATACCATTTTAAAAGCATTGTATATTATTGCACTGTTATATCATTGCAGTCCTATAGAAAATAAACAATAAAATGATCTTCTAGAAATGAAGATTTTATGCCAGGCCATTTCATCAGTCGTGCTTCTGTCTCTGTTTGCAGTAGCAGATAACTAAATACCCAGCAAAATCTGTATGGCACTCTAGAAGATAGTCTCCGATGAACAACGTGATATAATATTAGATACTGCTCATTTTAAAAATTATTCTATGGCCCACTCTAAAGGAAAGAATTGTGAACTGGATGGCTTTAAGATGATAATTTGACTTTAAGATGTACAAATACATAAAATCGCTGGGAATTATACACTTTAGACATTTCAATTGGATACTTCTAAGAGAATCAAGGAACATTTCAGGGAGATTACAGAGAACACAAGGGATTTTTTTCTAAACTTTAAAACTGTGTAGACAGTGTTGACTTTGGGCACCTGCTGAATTGCTATTAAAAATCGACTTACTATGCCTAAAGTAACTTGAAACTCTTAATTCCCATATCCTTCCTGGATGTATTTCTGCAGGTGATGCCCATGGGGTACTTTGTCTTCCTGAAGGTGACAATGTAGTTGGAGCATCTTGCCAAGTATTCAAGCCTCTCCATTTAATATCAAGCAATAAAAAAGGACCAGGATCATATTAATTCCCTAAAACCCATCATCCAATTAGTTAGTTGCAAAGAGAAGGGCAGAAAACCTCTACTGCATTCACCATACTTCTAGATGCAAAGTCTGTTCCTTTATGCCTCATTTGTACCCCCTTTTGAGGTTTGCAGTCTAGATCCCAGATGTCAAACTGAGGAAAGAAAGCCCATCTCAGGCCACCACATAACACTATCTCATTCCCTGAGGCTGGGGAGGGCTGTTGTTGCCTTCAGTTGCTATTTGCTATGAAAACAAGGGCTGCTCGATAACAAGGGCTGACATGACACAGACTGCAAATACCATATTGTGGCAGCTGGGAAGATAATGCGTGTTACCAGTGAATTCACAAAGGGGGAAAACTTTGAAACACTTTAAAAATGCAGGTGCACAAATTACTCACGCCAGGAGCAGCAGTGGCATTTTGTAATAAAACAGTAAGTTTATTTGCCACCATTGAATATATGCACCTTAACAGTTTCCACAGAGAAGGATGTGGAATGCTGTCCAATAAACAGTTGGAGAAGGGATTAAATACATGCACAAGAAGTTAGCACAATTTGCTGATTTATACGAGATATGCTCCACACTTCTCCCACTGCTCCACACTGCTTAACCCTTATTATTAGGAATCTGGAAAATAACAGAGACAGCATGTTCTACGTTCTCACCACAGAACCAGTGGTATAGTGGTCAGTTTTTCAAACCTTCATTATGTCTAGAACAACATTCCCAATAAAAGTCCAAAATGTAGAGTTCTTTATTTTTATCTTTCTCTCTCTCTCTCTCTCTCTCTCTCTCTCTCTCTCTCTCTCTAGATATAAATGCAGATATAGATTTAGACAGCACTTTTCATTTCCATTAGAAGCAGATCTTTTGTAAAGCTAATGTGTCTTCCCACCTCAATACTAAGCCACTTCAAAATACTTTGGATTATTGCAGGAATAACTCATAACAATGCATTTTTGCTAGGAAGATCTATTTACCCTCAGATACTGTGAGATGCAGAGGGAGCTGAAGCATCTGGTTGATGGGAGTTGATAGATTAGGTCAAAATTTCTGATAATTGAAAAGTCCCAGAGACTTAACA
Source organism: Anolis carolinensis (assembly GCF_035594765.1). Classification (NCBI taxonomy): domain Eukaryota; kingdom Metazoa; phylum Chordata; class Lepidosauria; order Squamata; family Anolidae; genus Anolis; species Anolis carolinensis. Next base: position 55,974,052 of record NC_085844.1, read on the forward strand.
GTTGGCATCACTCTACACTGTTCTTAACTTCAAAGGTTAAAATAAAACAGTCTACTCTGTTCCTACATCATAATAAATACCCTTAGCCCCAGTCTCTATAATTCCAAATTGCTTTGGGGACAAGAAAAACAAAACAACGGAATCTAAAAGCTAAAATTGCAATACATTCCACCATATGTATATGTTTATGTGGAGACAGGTGATTTCCTGCCAGCCTAGATAAACCCAAACTTGTTTGTTTAGCTATATGGTTCACTTAAAGCTGAGAGGTGGCTGCCTGAAAAAACAAAAGTTCAGAGTACACACCTTCATAGACCTCCTTTACTTTAGACTTGGATATTGACAATAGAGATCATCACCCTTTATCGCTTGAGTCTTGCACCTTTGTTTTTAAAGCTCCTATTTTTGTTTTACACAGATCTATTCATTTGAGCTCAACAAAACCATCAATATATCTTTACTCTTTGTTTCCCAGACTGTGCCTCCCCCCCCCCCAAGGGGAGTGATTCTGCAACTGACTGGTCCTTCACTCTGACCAATCCCTGGCTTCCTTTCTCCCCTCCCAACCAATCCTAGCATGGATCTAGCCATCCTCTTTTCTGGCCAATCAGGGGAGAGGGCAGGAAGTCTGAATACCTATCAGAACTGTATAGGATATCTTGTATTTCTCTGTATGTTTATGCTTGTACATTTTGAAGCAAAATTGCTGTACATGCATCCCTTTTAGTCAAATTGAAGTAAGTCTTTGTGGCTTGTCTTCAACTTAGTGAATTGATTTCTCTGTCCTGGTTTTTAGCATAAGGCTTGCCAGGCTGGATCCTCTTTAAATGCGGACCTAGCTCTAAATTCAACAACACTTCTTCCTTATAACTCCTACATAAACTCAAACTGATAATCAACCCTGAAGAAGAAGAGGGACACAGTGTTCAAGCCTAAGCTGGGGCGTGGAGTGCGTTTCAGCCTTTCCTGAAACAATGAGACAAAATTGGACCATCAAGACTCCCATGCAGTTGAACCCCTTCAGAAATTATAAATTGTGTTTTTGTTGTTTTGTAAAAGCATACCTGCAAAGAGTTAAAATTGGTAATGATTTCCTAGACAATGTTGAGGCCAGAGGCAGTCCAACACTGAGGCGAATTAGGCAGTCGTCTGTGGCACAGACCATGTGGGGGTGCTGTCGAGGCAGTGCCGGAAGGCCCAGCCACCCATCCGCGCGGCCACCCTCCTGCTCTCCCTCGCTGTTCGAGGACTCCTCGCCCGCCGCCCGCCCGTCGATGGGCCTGTGCATGTGCGCAGGCCTTCCAATCGACCGCGAAGTCGATTGAAAGGCCTGTGCACATGCACAAGCCCATCGATGGGTGGGCGGCGGGAGAAGAGTCCTCAAACAGTGAGGGAGAGCAGGAGGATGGCCGTGTGGACGGGTGGCTGGGCCTTCCTCCGCCACCACCACCGCCGGTATTTATCAGCAATTTGTTTGGGGGGGGCGCCAAAATTCGGGAGGGGCGCCAAAATTCCGGTCGCCTACTCCCGAAAATTACCTTGGGACAGCTCTGGTTGAGGCCCTCCTCACCTTCAAAAGAAGTTGACAGGTCACAGTCTATTGCTTTCCCCTTGCAGTCAATAGTTAAATAATAAGAGAGGACAATATAGCACATTTTGATGTCATAAACTGGGTAGAGACTAATAAAGTCATAGCTTTTATATGGTCGTTACAGTTTCGGAGGAAGAAGAAAATTTTCAAATATTCTTTTGTCTATAAGTCCAGTTAAGGAGTCAAAAACCACTATATATTGGAGCTGTTGTAAATGTATATAAATAAAGATTTTAATTGTTGTTTTTATACATTTCAGCTTTTGTTGTACTTTATTGTTCATCACCTTGAACCTCGTCCATGAAACAAAAGTATTTTAAAAGTATTTTGTATTTTAATATTTCTAATTTATGTATTGCAAACTTAAGATATAATGTACAATGTGCTGAGATGTATTTTACGTTATTGTTTGCTTTGTTCATGTGCCAGAAATAGGACTGGCTTGAAATGAAAACAATTTTCATCATTAATGCTTTGGGGGAAATGATTCGGTACTGTGGTTTGACTCTTTCCATACCCGCTTCTCAAGAACTATTCAAGTGTTGACAGACCTAGATGTAAGCACATGGTGGAGTATGAAGACCAACAAAGCACAAGAGGCAATAATGGATCCTGAGTGAGCCTGTGTATGAATATATGTATCATTTGTAGATTTTTATCATCCTTAGGGTGAACAGAACGTGGAAATTAGGAATATGATACAGTTTCTGTCACAATTTCACCCAGATCCTGAATTACTTATTATATTGGGGTTATGGTGCACTTACTATGAATGTGTAGGCTAGTTCTAGAAACATCTTTATCAGTTGGTTCCCTTATAGTGTCTCTGTGTAAACTCACGAGAATGAGAGTTGGGGCTTATCCTTCTCTTTTTCCCCCTTCTTTTCTAGCACTTGTTATCCATGGTGCACGAGTCTTTTGAGGATGCACTGGTTCTTCCCTGCATGTACACTGTACTCAAGAAAAGATGAATCTAAGAACTGAGGTGACTAACAGTTAACCCAGCAGAGAAAGAGCAGAGTTAGGTGATCAAGTCTATGCCACATTAACTTCTTTTCTCAGGAACTGTTTAGCTTCAACTGTAGCCTTCCCTCAGCTCTCATAATCCATTTCTGGATAGGCATAATTTTTGGATGATGGAAATTATACAGCCCAACAAAATGTCTTGGTGTCCTGGTTTTTAGGCCCGTTCCTGGGGTTACCTGGGGCACTGGTTCAAAAGATTGCATTAGATAGATTGTATCAGCTCTACTTTCTTAGATATGGTGTGCAAAATGACTGGAAAGTTTGTACCATAAATCTGTGCTTTTGAGATGAAATAAGTAGATTTTCATGTAATACACTTTTCTTTCAATTTTTAATGTTTCCATCATGCTTAAAAGATATTAATTTAAACACTACATTAAAATATCCTGATTTTATGGGTGAGCAGAGTGAAGAGTGGTATGTGACATATGCTCCATATCTCAAAAACTAGTGCTAATAGAGGAATTTTTGGAATTTTTGGAATCAGCAGGTCAGATATATCCAGAAACAGGTCTAACATATGAAGTGCCAGAATGTGGGTTGGACAGTATTATCTAACACATCTAGAGGGCATCACGTTCTGCAAGGCTATGGTTACATTTCCTATGCCGACATCCATTCTCTTCCATTTAATGCATTTATTTTCATGTAATGTGTGTTATTTTCTGTGTACATGTGTCTTGAGACCCAGTGCTGGATTACATCTCTGGGGACTAGGGTTCAAGTTCCCATTTGGCAATGAAATCTACTGGGTGATTTTGTCTCAGAAAAAGACAATGCCAAATACAATCTGAACAAACTTTGCCAAAGAAAACCTGTCACCCTCCCGTTGCTTTAAGTCAGAAACAACTTGAAGGCACAAACAACACATGTGCTTGTGAACCGAATAATCTGTTGGCCACCAAGTTGTTTTTGATCTTCCATGTCATATCTTTATAGAAAACATCCATTAAGCACATCTCCCAAGCTACATGTAATACCACTTAGTACTAGAGGTTCTGGGAGCCTCGGTGGCGAAGTGTGTTAAAGCACTGAGCTGCTGAACTTGCAGACCGAAAGGTCACAGGTTCAAATCCCAAGAGTGGAGTGAGCGCCCGCTGTTAGCTCCAGCTTCTGCCAACCTAGCAGTACGAAAACATGCCAATGTGAGTAGATCAATAGGTTCCGCTCCGGTGGGAAGGTAACGGCGCTCCATGCAGTCATGCCAGCCACATGACCTTGGAGGAGTCTACGGACAACGCTGGCTCTTTGGCTCAGAAATGGAGATGAGCACCAATCCCCAGAGTCAGACATGACTGGACTTAACATCAGGGGAAACCTTTACCTTTTAAATAGATGCCACTTGTGTTGGATGTTCTCTACTTCTCTGAAAGTTCAGTGGAGTGACAGATAGATGATGATAGATAGATAGATAGATAGATAGATAGATAGATAGATAGATAGATAGATAGATAGATAGGCAGACAGACACACAAATTCTTGGTATTGTTTAAAGCAGTTCTCAATACCTTCCCACCAGCAGATTATAGCCAGAGCCAATTTTCTGCCTGCTCTTATGTTTGCTTTGGCTCTATAGAGATTTCATTTGCTGACTGTTCTCATATGTATATGAAAAACATACTGCAGGCTGGTTTTATAGATGCCTCTATGTGATGTGTGACAATTTGGGGAAGATGGCTTCCTGAAAGCTTCCATATGATTTTTTCTAATGCTGGAGGCATGTTAGCTGTGTGCTCCTGTTGAGTATGTAGATTGAAAACGTTGAGCAAAAGATCTGAATTTTAAATCTCCCCTCCCCTCCTGCTTATAAAGTAGTGCAACAATTACCTGAAGAAGAAAAGAAGATTATGATTTTAGCTTGATAGCGAAATGAGGCAGCTTGGAGGGGAAAAAAATAAATCCTTCACATTTATTTCATGTTGAACTGGATTTGCTTTCATTAATGGGGAAGGGGGAGAGAATAAGACCACTGAGATAAGAACTGAAAGGTAGCCATCTTGGCCCATATTCGGTAGTACAGTGATACCTTGACTTAAGAGTTTAATTCATTCTGTGGCTGAGCTCTGAATTCAAAATGTTCTTATCTCAAAGTGAATTTTCCCATTGAAATACAGTGTTCCCTCACTACTTTGCGGTTCACTTTTTGCGGATTCACTGTTTCGTGGTTTTTTTTAATAAACTCTAAAAACGATTATAAATCATAAAAAATTACAATTTACAGCCTAAGGAAGGGAGGAAGGAGAAGCCGAAGGGAGAGAAAAGGGGCCCAAGTGGCAACAGGAGGAGAAGGAGGCGATTTATCAACACACAATTGGTTGATAAAGACTTAAAATAATGTATAACTACTAAAATAATGTATAAATATTAAAATAAATATAGTGTCCCTACTTTGAGGATTTTCACATTGCGGGTGGTCCTGGAACCTAACCCCTGTGTTAAGTGAGGGAACACTCTATATTGAAATGCTATTAATCCACTCCCCTCCAAAAAACCACCCCAAATTTTTAGTTACTTGTTTTTTTAAAAAGAAAATATACTTTATAAATAACAAAGAATGTATAAGTGCACATTCACATGGAACAATAAAAAGGAAAGATCAACTTAAAAATGACAGAAGCACAATGTTGTGGCAAGCACAAAGCGAAGAGGCAGAAGCATCAATTTCTTCATACTGTACTCATTCCAGCCTCCCTCCCTCTCTTGCGCTCTCTCCTTCTCTCTCTTCATGAAGCCAAATACACCAGGATTAAAAACCACACAAAATCAACTAGCCCAAAGTTCCTCAAAGCAGATAAGAGTGACGTGGACAGTAATCTCCCTCTAGTGCTAGCTCTTAACTTAAATTATAGAAGAAAACAATGTCAGGGTTGTTGTATGTTTTCCGGGCTGTATGGCCATGGTCTAGAAGTATTCTCTCCTGACGTTTCGCCCACATCTATGGCAGGCATCCTCAGAGGTTGTGAGGTATGTATCCTCACAACCTCTGAGGATGCCTGCCATAGATGTGGACGAAATGTCAGGAGAGAATACTTCTAGACCATGGCCATACAGCCCGGAAAACATACAACAACCCTGTGATCCCGGCCATGAAAGCCTTTGACAACACACAGACAACAATGTCAATTTTTCAAAACCTAGAGCTACATCACAGATACCTATTTATAATACATTGTGTTATAAAGTCATGGAAGCCAAGATTCTGATTACTCATATATCTTCTCTCTAATCCTACATTCATGAGGCAAAATGATAGCACATTAATTGCTATGACTTCTCATCTAAATGAATGTATTTCAAATCTCCCTTAATTCAATATTAAAATGAATACTTTGTGGTATTGAGTTAGCAATCCTTTCCACCTCTCTTTTTTTACCTAAAGGAACTCAGATCAAACTGTATAACTTTCACTTTTCATATGAAATACAATCCTCTGTGCTATGCCTTACATGGAGGAATCCTTGCCAGAAGATGAGAGACAGGAGGACAGAGTCCATCTGGTAGGGTTGCTGTACCACCAAGTTGGCCAATTTTCCACTGCTTCCTAGTCATGCTACCTGGTACCTATTTGATCCATCATTCCAAGTTTCATTAAAAGAAAAGAGCTTCTAGCCTCTACAGGAGCATAATTATATAGAGGAATTATTTATGTTGTCCAGTTATTTTGCAAAAAAAAATATAAATGAGCCTGTCTCTTACTTTATGTACATTTAAACAGTGAGTGAAGACTTCCTACTCTACCCTTTTTTAATTCCAATTTCCAGTTCCCTGATTATAACTGTAGGAAATGCTAGCTTTTGGTGGATCTAAAGTTTGTTTTGCAGAGCTCTTTGTAAAGATTGCACAGAAAGTATTGGCACCATTGGAATGAAGGAAGATGTTTGCAACAAGGTAACATAAAAGCAGCAACACAATAATTAGTATTTAGGTTCATGTGCAATCTGATAAGATATGACAATAGGACTGTCCCTTCAGTTTACCACAAGATAAGATAATGTAACACTAACTAGCAATTAGAATCAAAGGAAAAGCTGGAATATCAGTCACATAAATTCAGAGAAATGTAGTGAGGCTATGTGAAAACTATGATCAAACCAAAGAAGTTTAACTTCCCTTCTTCTGTGGGGCTAGTTGCAACTTTTCTACACCCCAATGTTAATATAGCAGATAGAGAAACTTAATCCAGAGATGAGATTACCATCCCCAACAACCCTACATGGATTGGATGACATCAGGAGATGTGGGCACAGAGGGACTGATTTTGCCTTCTCGTCTTCTCAAAACTTCAAATACTATATGTGAACATCTGGCTTGTTCCACTTTAACCTTCCTCAAGTGAGAAAGGAGGAGGAGTGAAATTCCAATAAGTGATTAAAGGAAACAGGATTCCTTTCAGGGTGACCCCAAGATACTTAGAAGAAAAGGCGAAGGACATGCCCTGGAAACCAAATGAACCCCAATAAGTTAGATGAGTTCTGTGGGACAGAGGGAGCAAACCACATCCAAGCTCTGGCTAAGCAAAGGTGAAATATCAAGATCGATGACATTAGATATTTTCCAGAGTACCTGTGGATATGCATACACACATTTTTAATAGATTAGTTCTCCTTGCCTATTCAGAGCAAGCAACTTCTTTAAGTAGGCTTAGGGGGAATGGGGGAAACTTCAAATGCATTTAATAGAAGATCGAAACGCATGTCAGTTCTTTGCTTGCTTCAGATCGTGTAGCTTTAAGGTTATAGTCTTTGACATCGCCCTCACAAAAGGGAGTAAAAAATCTAGAAAACTGAAAAGCATGTTAGAATTGATGGGTGAATGAGAAGGCAGGACTTAATGCATAAGTCAAAATGAGTGATGACTGGGAAACAAATGAGGATACAGGACTGAAGAGAACACCGGGAATTGGGGCTAATAAAGAAGCAAAGGTTACAGGAACACAGCAGAGCTCAGACAAACCTTGTTACTAAAGTAAGGATTCACTAGATCAGGAAGCATCTTTAGAGTCTTCCCAGTCAAAAAGGCTATCTCGGGTATGTAGAGCCAGCCAAAGGCCAGAAAGTGTAGGTTGAGTTGCCCTTATTCAGAATTCTGAAATCCAAAATACTCCAAAACTCGAAACCTTTTACTGCCAGCCACTCACTTTCCAATACTTTTGCAGGTTTGTGATCCCACCAGTTCTTTGCTGCTGGGAGGTGGTACTTGAGGCATAAGTTCCAATGAATCATTTGGGCCACATAGTTGTGCCTCTGTTTATTATTATTATAATTCTCAAAAGCAAGCTCAATAGAGGAAACACCATCAAGGCCATAAACACCTGGGCCATACCTATCATAAGATATACTGCTGGCATCATAAACTGGACACAGATGGAACTGGACAATTTGGACAGAAAAACAAGAAAACTCATGACCATTCATCATTCACTGCATCCCCGCAGTGATGTTGACCGGCTATATCTGCCTAGAAGATCAGGGGGCAGAGGACTCTTACAAGTAAAACAAGCAGTCAAAGAAGAAGAACATGCCCTGGCAGAATATGTAAAGCAAAGTAAAGAACCTGCTTTGATTGAAGTCAAAAATCAGAAACTCCTCAAAGCACAGCAGAAAAAAAGCCAGTACAAGAAAGCCACACTACAAGCTAGAGCTGACAGCTGGCACAACAAAACATTGCATGGAAAGTTCCTTGACAAAATTGAAGGAAAAGCTGATAAGGAGAAGACCTGGCTGTGGCTCACAAATGGGACCCTGAAGAAGGAGACAGAAGGCCTGATCCTTGCAGCCCAGGAGCAAGCCATCAGAACAAACGCAATTAAGGCCAAGATCGAAAAATCAGCTGATGACCCAAAATGCAGACTGTGCAAGGAAACTGATGAAACCATTGATCATAGCCTCAGCTGCTGTAAGAAAATCGCACAGACAGACTACAAACAGAGGCACAAGTATGTGGCCCAAATGATTCATTGGAACTTATGCCTCAAGTACCACCTCCCAGCAGCAAAGAACTGGTGGGATCACAAACCTGCAAAAGTATTGGAAAATGAGCATGCAAAGATACTGTGGGACTTCTGAATCCAGACTGACAAAGTTCTGGAACACAACACACCAGACATCACAGTTGTGGAAAAGAAAAAGGGTTGGATCATTGATGTTGCCATCCCAGGTGACAGTCGCATTGACCAAAAACAACAGGAAAAACTCAGCCGCTATCAGGACCTCAAGATTGAACTTCAAAGACTCTGGCAGAAACCAGTGCAGGTGGTCCCGGTGGTGATTGGCACACTGGGTGCCGTGCCAAAAGATCTCAGCCGGCATTTGGAAACAATAGACATTGACAAAATCACGATCTGCCAACTGCAAAAGGCCACCCTGCTGGGATCTGCGCGCATCATCCGAAAATACATCACACAGTCCTAGACACTTGGGAAGTGTTCGACTTGTGATTTTGTGGTGTGAAGTCCAGCATGTCTGTCTTGTTTGCTGTGTCATACTAAAATAATAATAATAATTTTGTGATACGAAATCCAACATATCTATCTTGTTTGCTGTGACATAATAATAATAATAATAATAATAATAATAATAATAATAATAATAATAATAATAATAATGAAAAAAGAAGTGGGATACAGTACCCACCATGAAAATGTCATCTGCAACAAAGGATTTCCATTGTGCTAGGTCTGAACTGTCTAAAACATGGGCATCTATATATCTTTTACAAGGAAATATAAAACCAGTATCATTATTTAGTTGCACATCCCTGTCTCCCTACAAGACTTACAGGGAGTGACTATTGTACTGGCCTAAAGATCTGTTCTGGTATGCATTATCTGAATGCTAGTTATCATTTGTATTCTTTATATCACATCTTCTTGCTGGACTTTTGCAACCAAGGGGGAAATCCTGTACAAACTGAAGGTGTTTTACAACAGTGGTGCAGAGACCTAGAATTCATTAGTGTACAACACATATCGTGCAGTTGCATGAGATATATTAAAAATATATCTCTGCCTGGGAGCAGAGCAGCCACAAAGGAATGAAGACCTTACATTTGGGGTGCAAAGCCAAACCTTGAGCTGTTCTTTGCAGTTGTTCACAAGCTGGCAAATCTATCTTTCATTTGTGAGGAATGGCTAGATTAAAACAAACACTCCTTCCTGTACAGTCTTAATACAAGTGAGCTTTAAAGAAGCAGTGTTGTTCCTTGATATCAGCCTAAGATGTCCACAAAACAGCATGGCCTTGGCTTCGCATCAATATTTCCTTGTCACGGGGAGAGTGGAACAAAAGTAAAAACCTAGACTCCATCACAGTGGCATGTTAGTGAATTCAAAAAGAATCTACCTTGAAGGAGGAGCCTACTTTGCACAGACACAGCTTCCCTCGATGCCTTTAGGAATGACACATGACATAGTAAGACCTTGGATTAGAACTGCAGAGCCCATCCATAAGGCTAGTTGATTCATGTAGCCATAAGACAATAATAAAGTCGAAGTATAATGGGTTGAGACTACTATGCTCACCTTAGTGGATAATCTCTGTCTCAACACCAACAGGGGGAGTGTGTCCCTGTTGGTGCTTCTAGAACTCTCTGCAGCCTTTGACTCCATCAACCATGGTATCCTTCTGGAACGTCGGGGGGCTGAGTATCGGGGGCACTGTGCTGCAGTGGTTCCAGTAGTACCTCTCTGAAAGGTTCCAGATAATGGTGCTTGGGGATACGCTCCTCAAAAAAGGAACTGCTATGTGGTTTCCCACAAGGTGCCATTCTATCCCCAATGCTTTTTAATATTTACATGAAACCGCTGGGAGGTATCTTCTGTAGGCATGGGGCGGGGTGCTATTAGTATGCTGATGATACGCACATATATTTCTCCATGCCATCAAAAGCAGCTAGTGTTAAGGTTAGTGTGCTTCCTCTGAATGAATGCCTGGAGGAGGTAATGGGCTGGATGAGGAAAAACAAATTGAAACTCAATCCAGGCAAAACAGAGGTGCAAGAGTCCTAATCTGGGGGTGGAGGTGTGTCAACCAGTCCTGGACGGGGTTACACTCCCCCTGAAAAAGTGTGCTTGCAGCTTGGGCGTGCTCCTGGATCCATCTCTCCAAATATCAGTCCAGGTAGATGCAACCGTCAGGAGTGCTTACTATCAGCTTCGGCTGATATGCCAGCTGTGCCCTTTCCTAGATTTGGGGGCCTGAAGATGGTAGTGCACACATTGGTAACCTTAAAATTGGACTTCTGCATTGTGCTCTACATTGGGCTACCCTTGTACCAAGTTTGGAAACTCCAGCTGGTTCAAAATATGACAGCCAGACTGGTTACAGGAACATTCAAGAATCAGCATGTTACACCTATCCAAAATCACTCCATTGGCTGCCAATTAGTTTCCGAGCAAAGTACAAGGTGCTGGTTTTGACCTTTAAAGCCCTATATTTATATTGTAAGCTGCCCTGAGTCCCCTTTGTGGGTGAGAAAGGTGAGGTAGAAATGTTGCAATAAATAAATAAATAAATAGTTTGGGTCCAGGCTACCTAAAGGATTACTTTCTCCCATACAATCTGTCCTGCACACAGAGGTCCTCTGAGAGGCAGTTACTCCAACTAGCCAAAACCCGACTGGCAACCATCACCCAAAGGACGTTTTCATTGGCCACCCCACGACTGTGGAACGACCTGCCGGTAGAGCTCTGACAGCTTGATCAGTTGTCAAAATTTAAGATACAAGTGAAAAACTATCTCTTCCAGTAGGCATACCCAGACAGTTTTAATTGAGATCTCCACTGTATGTCTGCTTTTTGTTTTGTGTATTTTGATACATATTTTATGGAGGTATTGTTGTACTCCAGGCCAGGAAACACCTCGGCACTTAACCATTACACTCCAAGTTAAATCAGCAAGCAGTTTATTAAAGGTTATAGAAAAAGCACATCAGCAAAAATAGTAAAACTTCAAAGTCTATACAAGGTACAAGAGTGATCCAAAATCCCAAGGCAACAACACATCTAGCACAGAAACACAAGAAAACCAGAAGTATATGAAGTTCAATACAAAAAAATCCAGGAACAAACTCGGAAGCAAGAAACGTGAACAAAGACAAGGAACTACAAGTCTCTCAGCAGGCTTAACTAAGACTTGATAAGCTGTTCCTCTATTACCAACATTGACCAGACTGGTTGGAACCTCCCCCCCCCCCAGCCTCTCTAATATACACATGAAATCATGCCTTTTCCCATGACTTCCTAACACGGGTCATTTCTGTAACAAGAGCTGTGACCTTCAGAGATTCTGTTGAGCAGCACAAAGTTCACAAAAACTGAGTCTCCTATCAACCAGCTCATTATTTTGCAACTCATTATTCTCTTCACCTGGGATTTCATCCTCTGAGCTAGTTTCCCCAGAGAAGGATTCCTCTGTACCATCTCAGCACTTCTCTGGAATGTGACCTTCATTTTCAGGACTTAAAATCTCATGTTGGCTCACAGGCCCAGAGTTCCCATAATCCACTTTCCCATTTACATCTGTATCAGCCACAACCATGGGCTTCATAACAACAGATATGTTTTAATATGTGTATTTTACAGAATGTTTTAAAATGATTGTGTGGTTTTTTCTGTTTTAGTAATGCTATAACCTGCCTAGAGCCATGAGGAGAGGTGGGCAAGAAATTATTATTATTATTATTATTATTATTATTATTATTATTATTATTATTGACACAACGACGTTGTATGACACAGCAAACAAGATAGACATGCTGGATTTCGTTTCACAAAACCACAAGTCGAACACTTCCCAAATGTCTAGGACTGTGTGATGTATTTTCGGATGATGCGTGCAGATCCCAGCAGGGTGGCCTTTTGCAGTTGGCAGATCGTAATTTTGTCAATGTCTATTGTTTCCAAATGCCGGCTGAGATCTTTTGGCATGGCACCCATTATTATTATTATTATTGGAACTTCCATCAGTTTTTAAAACAATGTTCCATTGGAAAACAATTAGCAGGGTAAATTCTTTTCTGATTTAAACAACCACAGCACTTAATCTTTGTTGATTCACTGTCGTCATCTGGAAAGATTAATCTTTCAGTATGTCTCAATCAGAAGAATACTTCAAGGGTTGATTTGGTTAAGTCTGGAGACTGCCAAAGTCAATAGATAATAATATGTAGCTTTTATATGTTCCTCTGAGTGCTGAAAATACTTAAAATACATTATCTCAATAATGATTGCAAATCTGCAAGAAAAAGTGATGTTATCTATGTATTCAGTGCCCAATCTCTTTAATGAAGAAGAGAGTGAAGAGATGGGTGAAAATATTTAAGTGCATCTGGAAAATGCATTCTATGGAAGGCCTACCTTTTATTCCTTATGAGTTATTAGGGGACTCTCTTCTGAGCTACCTTGATGGTTTGGGGGCCTTGTGAATGATGCGTTCTCTATATCCACATCCTTTCTGTGCCTATCAGAATCAAGTCTACCCAATGAACCAAAGACAAGACACAGGGAAAGTAGAAGGTTCTGCTCATTCTATGTTTGGAGAAAATAGGTGAACCAGTAATGGCAAAGAAAACAAGGCTCCAGGAATTGGCAACAATCTCTTTGACTACTGGCTCTGGAAAGGAAATGTACCCAGAACTGATCTCTTAAATGATATTGTCATATTTGCAAAACTGCAGAAAGAATAAAAAACTAAAAAGCATGTTAGGCAGGGTATGGGGCAGAAGTTTTGGAAGACAAATCATAGGATCATAGAGCCAAAGCAGCACTGATGCACTAATACAGAGAAATATAATAATGGATGTTCTAAAATTGATATGTTTTCACTCCCTAAACTAATGCAGTTGTGGCCAGTAGACTGGTGTGATAAAGTCCTTGTTTCACATTACTACTCACACCTGTTCTCAGAAAGATTATTCAGGTACAAAAACACATATAATGGTAGAAAAGGTACAGGCAAAATCAGGATAAGTCTAGACAGATGCATTTCTTTCCTGCATGGTATCTTTTCAGGTCAGAAATATAGAGACTAAATGTCAGAAGGGGGCTAACAAATGTTGATATCATCTTATTAGGAAGCCTGGAACTCATGGGAAAATTTTGAAAAACAAGTGAAGAAAAGTTGCTCATTGCGACTCTCTCAATGCTTCCCATTAGAATCATGCAGAAAAACTCCAAAGCAATCCCTCCAGCACCCTCCCTTGTGCTCAACATTATCAAAGCCACTAATTTGTCTGAAGATCAGAAAATTGTACATTTATCATAGTGATTAAGGACAAACATTTTTCTTCTTGAATCAATTTAATAATTGTCTGGATCAATTATCTGAGAGCACAGCATCATTAAAATGCATTTGTTTTCAGCCAAACCATGAATCTGACTGTGCGTCTTGGTGCAAAAGTTCATATTGCATGACATTGGATTCTTTCTGTCATTAAGCAGCTGCAAATCACCTTGTATCTCTTAATGCAACATGACTGTCAAGCCAATATGATATTCCATGGTCTAATTTTTCCAGTCAATTTCTTATTTCTGCTCTGCCTGTAATAATACAATGAACCCATGAGCTCCATAATACTGGACAATGTACAACCATTTAAAATGCAAGGCATCCACAAAGGTGGGGAGTACTTCCAATGCAAGACGTCTACCAAAATAATTTTAGTAGTTGTAGGAAGCCTTGCTTTACAATGACAAACCAAAAATATCCAGCTGTTAGACACAGGAGAAAAAGACCTTTTGATCATGGAACTTCTAGCCCAGTGGTTCTCAAATTGTGGGTCCCCAGATATTTTGGCCTTCGCCTCCCAGAAATCCTAACATAGAATCATAGAACCACAAAGTAGGAAAAGACCTCATGGGCCATCCAGTCCAACCTCCTGCCAAGAAGCAGGAAATCACATTCCAAGCACCCCGACAGCTAGCTATCCAGCCTCTGCTTAAAAGCCTCCAAAGAAGGAGCCTCCACCACACTCCGGGGCAGAGAATCCCACTGCCGAACAGCTCTCACAGTGAGGAAGTTCTTCCTAATGTTCAGATGGAATCTTTTTTCCTGTAGTTTAAAGCCGTTGTTCCATGTCCTAGTCTCCAGAGCAGCAGAAAACAAGCTTGCTCTCTCCTCCCTATGATTTCCCCTCACATATTTATATATGGCTATCATGTCTCCTCTCAGCCTTCTCTACTGCAGGCTAAACATACCCAGCTCTTTCAGCCACTCGTCATAGGGCTTGTTGTTCTGACCCTTGACCATTTTAGTCGCCCTCCTCTGGACACCTTCCAGCTTGTCAGCATCTCCTTTCAATTACAGTGCCCAGAATTTGACACAGTATTCCAGATGTGGTCTGACCAAGGCGGAATAGAGGGGTAGCATGACTAAACACTATACTCCTGTTTATGCAGGCCAAAATCCCATTGGCTTTTTTAGCTGCCGCATCACATTGTTGGCTCAGCAGCTGGTAAACTGGCTGAGATTTCTGGAAGTAAAGGCCAAAACACCTGGGGACCCACAGTTTGAGAACCACTGCTATAGAATAACCTCATCAGAAATGTTTATCAGGGAGCCAATGTGGTACAGTAGTTTGGGTATTGACTAGGACTCTAAAGACCAGGGTTAAAATCCATGTCACCTTTTGTAATATGCTCTTAGCTTCAAATGAGGGCAATAGCAAACTTGCTTTGAACGAACTCATGCCAAGAAAACCCCATGATAGCTTTGCCTTAGAGTCACTATAAGTCAGAAACCATTTGAAGGCATACAACAAACAAACAGAGTTTTAACAGGGCCCTTCTTTTATTCTTTTCCAACTAGATTTTCTTGCTTCCAGACTACATATTTTAACTTTTCTGAAAAGGAACTAATTGTTATTTAGTTTGTTGTGATCAAATGTTTACTTCCAGGAATGAGAACATATGCTTTCTGGACTTTTCTGTCTCAAATGTCAAAATAAATTGGTCAGCTTTGGACTTAATCACCTTAAAATGGATGAATAGGGATGCTATTTGCTACTCTTCCTCAGATGGCAAAATTATGGGTTGGACCTGGCCTTGAAGCCTAAAATAGCAAAATGGAGAAAATGTATGTCACAGCTGAACCATGGGGAGTCAGCTGCAGTGAGCCAGAAGCAGTGAGACAAGTCAGCAATCAAGACCAGATCAAAGCCAGGACTACAGAACAAACCGAAAAGAAATTTAAGAAACCTGGAGAGAACCAAGGCTACAGAAATAAGCAAAAATCAGTTACACCATGTTGCTCTAGCAGACATCAACTAGACAAGGTCCTTGGTTACTTCTTCTTTGGGGGCCAGGGGAATCCACTGTCCATTATAGATGCCTGGAGTCAGTCCATTTCACTGCAAACAGAAAAGTTGATCCAACAGTTTTTCATAGTGGCATTTTCAGAGTCCCCTTAGATGGTTTAGGTTCAAACTCCCGTGGGACACATTTCCGTTTTTGATGCGATATGACTGAAGTAAAACACCATAATGCAAAACGTAATTTGAAATTTTAGAGAACACAGTGAAATCTGGTTCACATGTCTGTTTCTTATTTGAAATTCAAAAATATATTCCATTCTCACAAAAGAAAACAAAGAAACATAGAGATACAACCTCTAGGGCAGTGGTTCTCAACCTGGGGCCCCCAGATGTTTTTGGCTTTCAACTCCCAGAAATCCTAACAGGTGGTAAACTGGCTGGGATTTCTGGGAGTTGTGGGCCAAAAACATCAGGGATCCCAGGTTGAGAATCGCTGATGTAGGGCCTCTAATGGAATTCTGTAGTATACAGGGCCTGGGAGTAAGCTACTTTAATGGTGTTTGGTCATGTCCATGGAACCAATTCAATGCAATCTGGCTGGGAACATATCTTGTAGGTACTGAAGTCTTACTGTAAATATTTAGTCTGCCTATTCAGGACAAATTTCAAAGATGGGATGGATTCCACTGACTACTGCAAAGAGAGCCAAAAGCAAGGAACATTTAACATTATATGCTTTGTCTGTCATTCTGTTTCTACAAAATATCTTTAAACATTATCACAGAATCAGAGCCAAAGTGATAAATGTCAAGTGATAGTTCAATTTTGCACAATCCAGAGGAGATTTCTAACTGCTGATTTAATTGGTCTGGAAACCAAACATCAAAATATATTCCTAATTTTGAATATCATTCCAGGCAAGATTGCATATCTGCAGTGGGATGGCATTAAAAACAGTTTTAAGTTGGATGCCATCTTAATTCCAAGATCAAACTTCCTCTGTTTTCTATTGACCCTTAACTAAAGCAGAGTGTTTCCACACAGAGAAATGATAATGCTATACTCTCTTATTCCTCTTTGGAGTCTGAGCCTAAGAACATCATTCCCATCACACACCAAACATTTTAGCATCAGTTTATACAATTGCAATCAAATTGCACAAGCAATAAATATTCAAAAAAAATGCAAATAGTAAAAAAATGTATTTTGTCTCAGGAAACCTGGGCAAGTAGAATTCCAGACTGATGGAAATTTTCATAGTTTGAGGTTTATTCTACACAAATTTTCACTTAATTGTTTTGCACAGAAAACCACATTTTTGCATAGCAGTATTATTTTCTACATCGAAAATAGTGATTTTTCTGTGTAGAATGTGATCCATTCCTGATGTTTTCTGCACAAAACAATCATGCAGAGTGTTTGCCCAAATGGAGAAGAGTTTTTGAAAATTGCAGTTTTCAAAGATTTTCTCACCGTGAAAAGAAAATTACTAAAATTGATCATTGCTGCCTGCAAGAAGAAAATTAGCAAACAACTGCATTCTTAACTTGAGCACATTGACAGCATCTCAGTCTTGTAAGTACTCCATTTATTTTATTTATTTGAAAACAGGAAAAGACCATTAGAAAAAAGAGACAGGCTGGAGAAAGTTTATAGTTGGGTCCAGAATTTCTGTCTTAATATCCACATGTCTGGGATGATTACCCTCTGCTCGACACTCAAGTTCTTTGTCTCCATTGCCTCTGCCTCACCCCTCCCCACCTCCAGCACATTACCTTATAAACTGCTCCCTCCCCCTTCCCTTTTTCTGCCGACAGTGGCAACGTTTCCTTGGCTTGCAACGGGTTTGCTAAGACATACATCTGTTGTGGAACTTAGTGAGGAAAAATTATATGAACTAGAAATATTATGATGCATTAAGCTGTGAAAAGACAATGGTTAAATAACAAAGCTGCTTGTCCTGGAGGCGAGAGGGAAATAACTGGAATTCCATCAGAAGGAAGATGAATTAACAGAGCTATAGTGACATCTGCTGGCTCCTTTGTTGGCAATACAAGTGCCGGAAACTGACAGCATGTGGTGGGAAAAGAAGTTAATGTCTTTATATTCTTAATAAAATGGTTTGATTTTCAACAGCTAATAATTAAACTGAGCAGGAGAGAATCCGCTCATATTTCTGAGCCAGTTATATTAAAATGGATGGAAACTATATGCATAACTGGGTGGGGGGAAATCATCACTGTTGTTCTATATCAGTTACTTAGTTACAGAGCTGTAATTGAGCAACATCTTCTGGCCTGACTCATCCCTAGCCCACCTTAAAATCCAGCCGCTAGATCCAACAAAGGAAGCCCATATCATGTCTGATCAGGAAGCAAGTAGGTTCAGATCCCACCATCACTCCCCACAGTGAATGAGGCTGTAAAAAAAACATTTAAGAAAAAGGTCCTATTTCTGATTTGTTGCAACTTCTTTCATGGATGAGAAAGTGGTTGAAACGTGCTCTTCCTGTCACAGTAAGTTACAATAAAACTGTGACTGAAACATCAATTGCCAACTAATTTAACAACATTCAGTTGTATTAAATATGACCAAAATTTGCAAAAGATTAGTTTTCAAATGCTTTCTTATTTTAAGAAAGCTAAGTGTCACCCAGCTACCAAAGGTCACTATGTAAAAATGCAATTAACAAAATAACTCTGCCTCCTTTTGGATAGTCATAGGACATAAATGGCCCATAGACCACCTGCCAGTGATAGCTAACACAAGCCAATTCACATGTGCCAAATTTTACAGTTTTAGAATAACATCGGAATTTGGGTAGGATAATTATTTTGCAGGGAAGGCAGATAATAACAACTGGATCCTGTTGTCTAGCAAGTACTGTATGTTCCACTGGGAAAAAAATAAGATTTACTCCAGTTAACTGAGTCTTGAAAGAAATGAACAAGGGAATGTCAAAGATCCTAGGAACCAATGATTCGGGAATGTGAATAGACAATGTTATAATGGAACCAGTGATTACAGATTTTACATGTCATGACTTTGATATTAGCAGGGATTATTATGCCACCCTCTCATTTTTTCCTTCTTCCATTGAAATAGGCTATGATCCTCATGGTAGTTGAGGTGATGAGTTGATTTTCCCAGCAACAATATACTACTGTGAGCTATTCCTTTTGTGATGCACTTTGTGCACATGTGTCTCTGTGTGTATATGCACATGGAGCACTATGCATCTAACTGTTCTGTAATGTATTATTATTGAAGCCCAAAATTCATCGGGGGGGGGGGGGGCAAAATGAATTAGAAGCCTAGAGTAGCATACAGCCTTTTTGATATCCAAAACACTGGGGAAAGCCTTCACAGATCAAATCTGTAGGCCTTAGCATTTACATCACTGAGGCATAACTCTTGTTTCATTCATGTTTTGCCAATTCATTAGCTGCCTGCTGAAAGACCACTTTTGTAAGCAAGAAGTTAAGCCCCTTCTTAAATTGTTGTGTCAGGCAACACAAATCATTTCATCTCTACCTTTGAAAATTTAGTGAGTAGAGCTGGAAAAGGAAAATGTCTGGTTCACATTTTCAAAGAGAAATATCCATTTCTCCCATCTTGATGTTGGCAACAGAATGGAGTGCATCTTGCCTCTGAAATACATACACATTTCCAAGGTAAGTAAAGCATTTTGGAATGGATGGGAATGTGTACAAAGCTAAGCACACGTTCCTAATGTGCATATATGAAAAGAAATAGATTTCTTAAATTCTATTATGCTCTTAACTTGAAGAGGAACTTCCTTCTGCAAAGAGACTCCTTTAACTCCAAAGGCTCCCCATATTATTTTTAACATGGAAAATCAGCATTCATATTTATGTGGAGAGAAGAAGATATTAGTCAGAGAGAGACGGCTTCAGGCAGTGACTTCCTAAGCAGGTAATGGAAACAGTCATGGAGGAGAAATGGCTACCACACCCTATCATCTAGTGCAAAGTTCCCAATTGTGGGTCCCCCATGTATTTGGACTTAACTCCTAGAATTCCTGACATTTGGCCAATCTAGCTGGGGCTTCTGGGAGTTAAAGTCCCAAATGCCTAGAGAATCAATGGCTGGGAACTTTTCTAAAGTCTGAACGGAGCTAAATATTTTATCTGATACGGTTAATATATATAAAAGGAAGTTTGATAATAGGGTTTAATCCTTAGGTGGTTTCCTATCCAGGCATCTTAAAATGCCAGGAATACTGAAACCCCATCTACCCGACCATATAATTCAGTTTCAGAATGCAAATTAACTCCCCTGCTCAGAAGATTTCACCTCACTTTCTGTCCCTGTGAAAATTAGATTTCGAAAAAAATGGCTTGTTGTGGAAACAAGGGTTGGTGATAAAGCTTCACTTGAGATACTATAAGTCACAGAATCCACCCACCATCATAAATAGCGCTCATAGAATGATAGGATTGGAAGAGTCCACAAGAGCCATCCAGCCCAACCCCATTCTGCCATGCAGAAAAACACAATAAAAACATCATCATGTGTTGTCAAAGGCTTTCATGGCCACAATCACTGGGTTGCTGAGCTTTCTAGGCTGTATAGCCATGTTCCAGAAGCATTCTCTCTTGACGTTTCACCAAATCTAACACCTCACAACAAAGGATTGCCACCAGGCAAGAAGCAGCCAGGCTTTGAACCTACAAGGCTATTCAGTGCTAATCAAGCTGGCCACTTGCAACATTCACACTTGCCTGAAACAGACAAGAGTTCTTTCTCCCACTCTGGACATTCCACAAATATATAAACTCCACTTGCCCAGTTTCCAACAGACCTCACAATCTCTGAGGAAGCTTGCCATATATGTGGGCAAAATGTCAGGAAAGAATGCTTCTGGAACATGGCCATACAGCCTAGAAAACTCACAGCAAATGGACATCATCATGTGTTTAGAACACTCCAAAGAAGGAGTCTCCACCACATTCCAAGGGGGCATATTCCACTGCCAAACTGTTTTGATGAAATGCTTTAAAATGTATAGGTAAAATCATTTTCCTGTAGTTTGAATCCATTGTTCTGTGTCCTCTTCCCTAGAGCAACAGAACAAGCCTTCTCCTTCCTCATTGACATCCTTTCAAATATGTAAACATGGCTATCGTGTTACTTCTTAACCCTAACCTTCCCTTCTCCAGCCTAAACATACCCAGCTCCCTAAACCACTTCTCATGAGGCAGTTTCCAGACCAATGTGTTGTCGAAGGCTTTCATGGCTGGGATCACAGGGTTGTTGTATGTCTTTCGGGCTGTGTGGCCATGTTCCAGAAGTATTCTCTCCTGACGTTTCACCCACATCTATGGCAGGCATCCTCAGAGGCTGTGTGGCAGACCTTTCCAGACCTTTCACCATTATGGTCCCCTTCCTCTGGACACATTGAGCTTGCTGGCTGAGAACTACGGGAGCTATAGTTCCATGGATTTTAGAGAATGAAACCCCTCAGGTATATGTCTATCTCATGTCTATTTCTAAAATGTATCATTTTCATAAATCCTATTTAAGCCATCCTATTTCTGTAGCATTTATTTTTGTTATTTATACCCTGTCTTTCTGTACTAAAAGGACTCAGATGAATTTGCCCTATACAGATTATTATTATAGTAAATAATGCATACATTTATCATCCTTTTTTCACATTGATAGAAGGGAAGCTTTTGGGACCCTCTGAAAAATGATTCCCCAAATATTTCTTAAAAGGATATTAGTGCCAGTAATTGCCTAAATTTTCTCCCAATTACAGTTCTAATAATACAAAACAAATTTTGGACACCAGTCTTATTATCAGAATATGTTCAATCTTATTTAAAGTTGCATGGATATTCTTCTTTTTATTGCACTTGTATAGATTGGATGTTAGGGGTTTCCTGCAATTTCTTGATACTCCCACTTAGGTTTACAAATATTGGGAGTGGGAATGGCATCTTAGCTTGGAATTTGCTAGGTCCTCCAAGGCAACTCTAGAATAACTGTGGACATAGAATTAAAAATTTTTATCGTTTCAGAAGCAACTTGAGAACATACTGCAAGTCACTTCTCGTGTGAGAGGATTGGCCGTCTACAGAGACGTTGCCCAGGGGATGCCTGGATATGTTACCATCCTGATTGCAGGCTTCTCTCATGTCCCGTAAGCTAGAGCTGACAGACGGGAGCTCACCCCATCTCCAGGATTCGAACCAGCAACCTGAATAAATGCAGTTCAACTGTCTTACTGTTTTACTGTCATGGCTCAGTGTTATGAAACCATAGGAATTATAGTTCAGTTAGGCAACAGTACTCTTTGAAAGAGAAGGCTAAATATCTTGTAAACAACAACTCCCATGATTCCATAGCCTCAAGCCATAGCAATTAAAATGGTTTCAAGCTGCATTAATTCTACAGTGTAGATGCACCCCTAGATTGGCTCCTTTCTTGCTGTCCTATAGGCAAGTAAAGAACCTTTTTGTTTCTGAACATCTAAGAACCTGACTGCTTGAAAGGAGAGTTATATACTCAGTACTATATTATTGTAATCTGCACAATCAATTCAATTTGTGAAATTCCCTTTATCTGAAGCATCTGTATAGGAAGCCACACAACTTCTGAATTGATGTTTAATATGTTTCATGTATTTTATTTTATTGTATTTTATACTGTGTTCACTTTTATGTTGTTTTTAGGCACCTTCTTCCGTCTGTAAGCCACGCCGAGTCCCTTTGGAGAGCTAGATGGTGGCGGGATATAAGAATAAAGTTGTTGTTGTTGTTGTTGTTGTTGTTGTTGTTGTTGTTGTTGTTATTATTATTATTATTATGATACAGCAAACAAGATAGATATGCTGGATTTCATATCACAAAATCACAAATCGAACACTTCCCAAATGTCTAGGACTGTGTGATATATTTTTGGATGATGCACGCAGATCCCAGCAGGGTGGCCTTTTGCAGTTGGCAGATCGTAATTTTGTCAATGTCTATTGTTTCCAAATGCCGGCTGAGATCTTTTGGCATAGCTCCCAGTGTGCCGATCACCACCGGGACCACCTGCACTGGTTTCTGCCATAGTCTTTGAAGTTCAATCTTGAGGTCCTGATAGCGGCTGAGTTTTTCCTGTTGTTTTCCGTCAATGCGATTGTCACCTGGGATGGCGACATCAATGATCCAAACCTTTTTCTTTTCCACAACTGTGATGTCTGGTGTGTTGTGTTCCAGAACTTTGTCAGTCTGGATTCGGAAGTCTCACAGTATCTTTGCATGTTCATTCTCCAATACTTTTGCAGGTTTGTGATCCCACCAGTTCTTTGCTGCTATAATAACAGAACCCTGACTGGCTGACCAACAAAGATTCATAATCAGAAACAAAGTGTTCAGTGAAGTTGAACTCGAAGAAATCCAGAAAATCTGCAAATCAAATTACCATCAGACCACAGCACAGACAGCAGCAGAGACTCCAGCAACACTTGGAATGATGGAACAGATTGAACGAGAAGGAAGTGTGGAGGTTTTGCAAGAATTTGATGAACCAGCACTTGAAACACCTGTTGAACCACCAGGAACCTTGACAGCAAGACAACAAGAGCTCAAGAATAAGATCATGGCTCATGCTGCAGCAAATGCAATTATTATTATTATTATTATTATTATTATTATTATTATTATTATTATTGTGGATTTAAGCATGCTGAAGAAGTTTACATAAGCCCCACCCCCCCCCCCCCACCCCAAATACAGGCCAAATAATCACTGGTTTGAAAATAAGTCCAATTGACAGTCAACAGGTGTTAATTTTCAGCTTTGCTAATAGAATAACGGGTATCAGTGCCATGGATAAGTGGGTCATATATACTGTATCAGAATCTCACTATTTTTTTGATCTGTAAAATAAAGAGAGTGAATGAAATTATCCATCAACGTGAGGCTGGATGTTGTAACTGTCAGCTTTCCTGTAGTCAGAAAATAAGTATAACCATATCCAAACTCCCAAGTAGAGCCTATAAAGATATGCTCCCAATACTGATGGTCACATTGTCTTACTTTTCACTTCAGCTAACCTGCCCACTCTTTGTGTCTCTTCCCTTGCTCCCCACCATGTTACCCTAAAGAGCTTATAGTGTCGCATTCCAAATAGTCCATTTGCCATGGTTTGTGGTTTCAGGATTTTTTAAATTCTCCAAACAAGTTGTTTGCATTAGGAGGAAACGTTGTGAGTATAAGAGTCTATGTATTGTATTTCTGTCTGGTAAGCGAGTATCCTGAGAAACATCTATTTGTAGCAACACAATCCAGATGATGTGGCAAGTTGCTTTACCCAGACAATTGTGTACAATCTCATGAGTTTTCTTCTACCCCCAAGAGAAGCCACCTCACAAAGTTTTCTCATCCTGCTCTGGCTTCTTCATACTAAGAAACTCATAACTAATTACCATGACTTCAATTCTTAACTGGACCAGCTGTGTCAAAGCAAGGAAGCCACAGTTCCCAGGTGTTACAGGATCTATAATTTATCCTCCATATAAAAAAGTCAATATTGGACAAAAGAATGACATTTTAAAAATCATAAAATAAGTAGTGTGGTATTTACCCAACATGGTCTTTTCTTCCATACTTTTATATAAGATGTTCAGCTCTGTTTATATTCCCCTCTTGCTTTTTTCTTTCTTTCTAGGGGAGGAATTATTCTCTTCTCACTTTAGAAGCCTTCTGGACTCAAG
Organism: Anolis carolinensis; assembly: GCF_035594765.1. Lineage (NCBI taxonomy): Eukaryota > Metazoa > Chordata > Lepidosauria > Squamata > Anolidae > Anolis > Anolis carolinensis. The sequence continues at coordinate 55,998,648 of NC_085844.1, forward strand.
ACAAAAGAGGCCACAGAGAAGCAGGCATGTGAGACACCCCCGTAGAGTCTGAATTTTTAATGTGATAAAATAGGAACCTAATTGAAATTTTATGTAATTTTAAAATAGGGACCTCAAAGTACTTTGGTTGTACAGCTTTAGAGAGAGAATGATGAAAGTGTTCATTTCTTTACGTGTCCAAACTTGGTACAACTGTTTGTGTTTGCATATGGAAAGGCAAGTCTCCAAGCAACAAAAGCATCAGAAAAAAAATAAGGAGAGTTCTTTAATTTTAGAGCAGGTGCAAGAATAAAAAATGCAGGAACAGAAGCAGAAGCCCCCATCAAAGATTTCGTGTCCACTCCTCAACATTTATTTTTTACTTGTAAAGGTCCAAGAAAAAATTGCCAGACATGTGACATCATGGAGCTCAAGGAGTTATTGGACCAAATGAAATATAATCAGCTTTTCATATCGACAGATTCTGCATCCATGGATTCATTCATTCATCCATAGCTTGAAAATACTCCATCCCCAAGAAAAATCCCCAAAGCTAACCTTGATTTTGGCGTTATTATAAGGGACACCATTTCACTATGTCTATGTCACGACCCAAGCTGCAGAGCACCAATAACCATACACAGAGGCCAGAATCTATCTAATATCTTTATTAAGGAAATATATAAAGTTAATAAAAACAAGTATAAGAAATAGTCCAGAAGCAGACCTTTCAGGAAAGGTCAAAATTAGTCCAAAGAAGCAATGTCCAATATGAAATATTAAGGTCCAAAGTTGTAATCCAATAACCGAAACACTCACTTGCCAAGCAAGTGAGGGGAGATGACAAGGTCCTTTAGTCCATGAACTTGAGCAAGGCTAAGAAATAACTTGATTCTTGGAACACAAAGCTTGATTCAAGGCAACAAGGAGACGAGGAGCTAGAACAAGATCCGTGGTAATTACTTGGCGAGGTCCGGGAAACAAGGCAAGATCCGGGGAGAAAACAAGGCTGGGAACGAAGGCTTGGAACAGGAACAAAGGCTTGAGAGCAGGAGTAGCTGTCCACACACGCTGCTCCGGTAGTTGACGAATTGACTCCGCAAGATTCCTTCGGGAGCAAGGAACCTAAATAGGCCTCGTTTTCCCACCAGAGAACACTTCTCTGGGGAATCAGAAACGAAAGTCAATCTCTGTGTCCAGATGTATGACTCCCTAAAATTTCTCATGGAAGCAGGCTTAATCATCTGAATGCTTTGCTGCAATTCTCAAGCTTCTGCGATTAGCCTGTTGTACTCCTTTTTGCTGGAGATAATAATTACGGCGAGAAAAAGGGGGAGATTTCGACTCAGGGCTTGTTTGGCAGATTTCTGGAAGACAAACCTCCTGCAGGTGCAAAGGCTCCATTTCTGGCTGGGATAGTTCCTTTTCTGGCTGAAATGGTGGAAAACCCAAGTTTTCCTCTTCATCTGTCACAACAGCACTAGGAACGGGACTACATGGCCCATGAATCATCACACTATCCCCCTCCTCAAGCCCCCTCTCAAACTGGGACTCTCTCCCCGAGGCGCGAGGCCGCGGCTTGGCGGGATAGGTCTGATGGAAGCGGCGGGTTAAATCGGGGGCATGGACTGTGGAAGCGTCTTCCCAAGAACGTTCCTCGGGGCCAAAACCCACCCAGTCAATGAGATATTGTAGGCGGCGGCGGTGAAAGCGAGAATCCAAAATGTCCTGAACCTCGAATTCCTCCTCTCCATCCACCAAAACAGGAGTGGGAGCCGGCCGGTCTGCATCAGGGTGCACACCATCCGCCGGAAGGAGCAGGGAGCGATGAAACACTGGATGAATGCGCATAGAGCGCGGAAGTTGGAGTTTGAAAGTCACGGGGTTAAGTTGCGCCACCACTGGATAGGGGCCAATGAAACGGGCATCTAATTTCCGGCAAGGGCGATGGGAGGGCAAAAAGCGAGTGGACAGAAGAACCCCGTCTCCTACCTTGATTTCGGGGCCCGGCTGGCGATGTTTGTCAGCGTGGCGTTTATAGTCCTCTTTGGCTTGGTCCAGTTGCTGGAGCAAAAGTTGTTGCACCGCTGTGAGTTCCTGCAGCCAGTCCTCTGCTGCGGGAACTTCTGAGGTTTCAATGACAGGAGGAAAGAAACGTGGATGGAAGCCGTAGTTTGCAAAGAACGGGGTTTCTTTAGTTGAAGCCTGGACCCCATTGTTGTAGGCAAACTCTGACAGCAGCAACAGGGAAGCCCAATTGTCCTGCTGGTAGTTTACATAACAGCGAAGGTATTGTTCCAAAGTGGCATTGGTGCGCTCAGTTTGCCCATCCGTTTGGGGATGATGAGCCGAAGATAAACGAGAGTCTATGCCCAATAGTTTTTGTAGTGCTTTCCAGAAACGAGAGGTGAATTGGGACCCACGGTCTGTGACCAAACTCTTGGGCAATCCATGCAATCTGAAAACATGTTGAAGGAATAGATCTGCAGTCTCTTTGGCCGTGGGAAGGCCATCACAGGGAATGAAATGGGCTAACTTGGTAAAAAGGTCCACCACCACTAGGATTGTGGTGAATCCACAGGAAGGTGGTAGATCAGTGATAAAATCCGCAGAGATTATTTCCCATGGGTGGGATGGGGTAGGGAGGGGATGTAGAAGCCCTGAGGGCTTTTCCCTTCTTGTCTTGGAGCGCTGGCATACTGGGCAGGTGTTGACATATTTTTCTACATCCTTGCGGATCTTGGGCCACCAGAAATCTCTTAGGATCAAATGCATGGTTTTGAATAGTCCGAAATGCCCTGCTGGCTTGCAGTCATGACACAGACGAAGTGCTTTTTCCCTGCCCGGTCCTGGGGGGATGTAAACATGATTTCTATAGCAAAGTAGCCCATCCTTAAGCAAAAAGGGAAAATGTAGTCCTTGGCGAAGTTGGTCCTGTGCCCAGGCATCTGCTTGCTGACTAGCCCTGATTTCCTGAGCACAAAGGGGCCCTGGAGTAGAGGGAGTTGATTCAATGGGAGTGGATTTGGTGTTTCCCACTGTGAGCGTGGCAAAGTTCTCGGGTTGTAGCAGCTGGGACTCAAAGGTCTCCTTGCGCCCTGCAGCGTATTCCGGTTTCCGTGACAGAGCATCTGCTTGCTTGGTCTGGGCTGGGGTTACATAATGAATTTGGAAGTTAAAAAGCCCAGCGTTGTTGCCTCTGATTTAGCTTGCGGGCAGTTCTTAGATGTTCTAGATTTCGATGATCAGTATGGACTTCAATGGGAAATTTGGCCCCTTCTAACCAGTGTCTCCAAGTTTCAAAGGCTGCCTTTATGGCCAAAAGTTCCTTTTCCCAAATAGTGTAATTTCTCTCTGGTGCGGTCAATTGACGGGAATAAAAGGCACAAGGATGGAGATGATCTCCCACTGGTTGTAGGAGTACAGCCCCAATCGCCACATCGGAGGCGTCCGCCTGCACGACAAAAGGGGTTTCAGGATCTGGATGCTGAAGGATTGGCTGGGACGTGAATAATTTCTTTAGTTGCTGGAACCCCAAGAATCGTTGCACCTCTTTCTTGTTGGTTGGCGCCCGCCATTCCAATACTGCTGCAACCTTTGCCGGGTCCATGGTGAGCCCTAGTGGCGAGACACGATATCCCAGGAAATCTACCTCTTGTAGATCAAAAGCGCATTTTTCCAACTTGGCATAAAGTCCGTGGTCCCGCAATCGTTGTAACACCATTCTGACGTGATTCTCATGTTCTGATTGCGATCTAGAAAACACCAAAAAATCGTCCAGGTAGATAATCAGGAACCGATCTAGATAATCCTGAAAGATATCGTTGACAAAATGCTGGAACGTTGCGGGAGCTCCACATAAACCGAAATTCATAACCAGGGTTTCGAATAAACCGAATTTTGTCTGGAAGGCAGTCTTCCACTCGTCCCCTTCCCTGATGCGAACTAGATTATAAGCTCCTCGAAGATCCAGTTTGGTGTAAACTTTAGCCCCTCGAAGCCGGTCTAAGAGGTCTGAGATCAAAGGCAGGGGATACCGGTTTCGCTTAGTGATATTGTTCAATGCTCTATAGTCCACCACCAAGCGTAGGTCCCCTGACTTCTTTTTCACAAACATCACTGGGGAAGCGGCTGGGGATTGAGAGGGTCTGATAAACCCCTTGCGGAGGTTTGTCTCTAAGAACTCCCTGAGAGCTTCTTGCTCTGGTTCAGTCAGGGAGTAGAGGTGTCCTCGCGGAATCGGGGCCCCCTCCACCAAGTCAATGGCACAGTCATAAGGTCTATGTGGGGGTAGTCTCTCGGCTTCTTTTTCATTGAATACATCCCAATATTCTGAGTACTTCTTGGGCAAGGTGATGATGGGTTCAGCGTCTGTGGCATGGCAGACCTTGGCTACAAGGCAATGGTTTTGGCAATATTTTGAAGCAAACTGCAGTTCTCTGTTGGACCAGGAAATGCTTGGGTCGTGGAGCGTCAGCCACGGAATTCCCAAAATCACAGGGAAGTGGGGAACCTCGGTAACAAAGAAAGAAATCTCTTCCATGTGTTCCCTTATCCACATTCTGGTGGGTTCCGACCACTGGCTTACTGGACCTGTCTTGAGGGGGCGGCCATCGATGGCTTGCACCACACGGGCGTTCTTGAAGTCATGATATTGTAATCCCAGAGAGTCGGCATACTCTCTATCAATGAAGTTGTTTGTGGCTCCTGAGTCTATCATGGCATGGACCATGACGGGTCCTTTTTTTACTGACCACAAGGTGACCACTAGAAGAAATAGGACCCCGGTTGGCGGCTCTTGAGTGGGTTTTTTGACCGGGTTGGCGAGCCTCTCTACGCCCGGTCGCTGGCTTCCCCCGCCGGCTGTGCGCCAGCCGCCTCAGACGTCTTCGTCTCCGTGGAGGACGCCGCCGCCAGACGAGCAGCGGGCTTCCCTTTGGCTGGACACTCTCTGGCAAAGTGGCCCCCGTTTCCGCAGTACCAACAGAGATTTAGGCGTTGGCGGCGGGCCTTCTCGGCGGCATCTAATCTGGGACGCACATTGCCCAACTGCATCGGCACCTCCTCGCTTCCTCTGGGGTATGGGGCTGGTGGCGGGGGTCTCCACACTGGACGCGGCTGGACGCCGGTGGGAGCGGGAGGTCTCGCTCTGGTCCTACCGCTCTGGCCTCGGATCCATTGTCTTCTGTTGGCAATCATGACTTCAGCTCGTAAACATTGATCAATGAGTGCTTCAAGAGAGTGTGGAGGATCCACCTTGGAGATTTCCTCCAGCATCTCGATGTTGAGACCCTCCCGAAATTGTCCTCTGAGGGCTATATCGTTCCATCCGGTGTTATGGGCCAGCACTCGGAACTCGGCTATGTACTGGGACATGGGTCTGTCCCCTTGGGAGAGGCGCCGGAGTTTGTGGCCGGCTGCCTCCAAATTGTCCTCAATCCCCCAAGTCGCCTTAATGTGATCCAAGAATTGTTGCGCTGATCTTAGATGTGGGGAGTCTTGGTCGAACAGTGCCGTCGCCCAGTTGGCCGCTGGCCCGTCTAGGAGACTGTAGATCCACGCCACCTTGATGTCTTCTTGGGGAAACTCGGCATTACGGGCCTCTAGATAAGCCTGGCATTGGCGACGGAAAACATGAACCTTAGAAGCTTCTCCAGTAAACTTGGTTGGCAGCGCCAGGGCCGGGAGACGGATTCCGCGTTCCTTCAATCCCCTTATTTCTCCCTCCTGCGCATTGAGCTTATCACGGATGCGGTCCACTTCATCCTTGTCGATGGTGTAACTGAGTGGTTGGGCCCCCGGTCCGGCTCCGGTAGACATTCTGGCCTAGGTTAATTGGTGCTTAGGGTGGCGGAGTCAAACTGTCACGACCCAAGCTGCAGAGCACCAATAACCATACACAGAGGCCAGAATCTATCTAATATCTTTATTAAGGAAATATATAAAGTTAATAAAAACAAGTATAAGAAATAGTCCAGAAGCAGACCTTTCAGGAAAGGTCAAAATTAGTCCAAAGAAGCAATGTCCAATATGAAATATTAAGGTCCAAAGTTGTAATCCAATAACCGAAACACTCACTTGCCAAGCAAGTGAGGGGAGATGACAAGGTCCTTTAGTCCATGAACTTGAGCAAGGCTAAGAAATAACTTGATTCTTGGAACACAAAGCTTGATTCAAGGCAACAAGGAGACGAGGAGCTAGAACAAGATCCGTGGTAATTACTTGGCGAGGTCCGGGAAACAAGGCAAGATCCGGGGAGAAAACAAGGCTGGGAACGAAGGCTTGGAACAGGAACAAAGGCTTGAGAGCAGGAGTAGCTGTCCACACACGCTGCTCCGGTAGTTGACGAATTGACTCCGCAAGATTCCTTCGGGAGCAAGGAACCTAAATAGGCCTCGTTTTCCCACCAGAGAACACTTCTCTGGGGAATCAGAAACGAAAGTCAATCTCTGTGTCCAGATGTATGACTCCCTAAAATTTCTCATGGAAGCAGGCTTAATCATCTGAATGCTTTGCTGCAATTCTCAAGCTCCTGCGATTAGCCTGTTGTACTCCTTTTTGCTGGAGATAATAATTACGGCGAGAAAAAGGGGGAGATTTCGACTCAGGGCTTGTTTGGCAGATTTCTGGAAGACAAACCTCCTGCAGGTGCAAAGGCTCCATTTCTGGCTGGGATAGTTCCTTTTCTGGCTGAAATGGTGGAAAACCCAAGTTTTCCTCTTCATCTGTCACAACAGCACTAGGAACGGGACTACATGGCCCATGAATCATCACAGTCTATAATAGAACTTGCATATCCATGGAACCAAAACTT
>NC_085844.1:56007940-56012940 GCF_035594765.1 Anolis carolinensis
TGTGCCCTGAGGGAATAATGAGGAATGCATTATTATTATGACTAGGAGAGAAGTAGAAGGAACATAAGCATTCTGTCTCCATAAGAAAAAGAACAAGCAGAAGACAGGAGCACTGTATGTGAAGTTCACACAAAATTGTAGGAACTAATGAGGTCAGACACTGCCTCCTGGCTAGCGTGGAATGGACCAGGATTAGGTACTTAGATAAAAAAATAATAATGGAGCTGTATGAAAAACTGAGAGAGAGACATGTGAAAACTCTGAAAATTACTTCCTTGTGTCTGCCATGTCAGACTATTGGAACATCTTAGAATCAGACCTGTATTTCAGAGTGGCTCGGAAAATTAGATTCAGCATATACTTTGAGTTATTCAAAACCAATTCAATTCCTGCAAGAAATTGTTTCATTGAGATGACGACATCATTTTAGCCCAGTGACATGGAAAAAGTAGGACTTATCACTTAAGTCAAAGGGAATAGACAGTTAAGTCCATGGAACATGAAGAAAAGTGCTTATGAGCTAAAACTAGTTCTAAATAGAGAAAGCCTTTTCAATTAATTGATTAATTGTGAGTCAACATATGGACAATTCCTTGGTTCTGCTGTTGTTTTATTCTAACAATAGGATTCAATATCTGCATCTTTTAGCATTAACTTACAAACTAATGCTTGATTTCTGGCAGAAATGTAACATATGATCAGACATGTAGTTGAAGTGCTATAAGATTTTAGTGCCGTATAGCTAGAGATGCTTTTTATGCATAATAAGGGGAACTATTTAGTTATCTGCAATAGTAACGTTTCAAATGGGAAGACAAGAAACAACACCTCAGAATATATAGTACACAAAACTCTTAAATATTAAGGAATGCAGATATTTTAAGATGAAATTTAAGAAATACAAACGAGGACAAATACATTGGTGACTCTCTCCAACTGTGTAAGAATATCCAAAAGTCTTCTTTGGAATAGTTTATCCTTTTATTGTTTGGTAGTATTCATTTAAAAAAACAAAACAAATTAATATCCAAGAAATGATGTCTGCATATACATCTTATACACATATGCTGAAGCCTCATCAAACTACAAATCTAGGATTCCATAACATGGAGCTATAGCAGTTAAAGTTGTGTCAAACATTAATTTTACAGAGTGATGCACCCTCAGTCATACATATATAAACTCTGGCTGCCATCCTTATCATAGTTATGGATTTTCAATGTAGAGTTATGGATCTTTATCTGCTTCACTTCTAATTATAGCATGTGTTCACAAATGTGGCACTATTACCATGATCACCAATGCCCCTGATCGAAACCACCAGGGAGCCATTCTGAGCGACTGAGTTCTCTCTGCTTAGGGTGCAGTCAGATGATATTTCCAGCACCATCCTACCAGCCCAGATTTTTTGGTGGGAGTGGAGATGGGAATCCTTGCCAAAGCAGGGGTTTTTAACCCACTTTGGCATGGATTTTGGGCCTGTGTGGAAGTGCCCAGAGACTGTGGAAGATGTTAATTACAGGTATCCCATGCTACATTTGCCCTTCATATCAACATGACAGTGTCATTGAAGAGGGGCAAGAAAATGGGGCAAGACAAAAGTAACAACTGAAAGAGGAACAGAATCCAAGAGGCAAAAGTATTATTCTACAGCATTTACCTTATTACTGGAAATAACACAATTTGCTTTGAGATAGTGCACATATATGAAAATAGGTATCTTTAAGATGCAGTCAGATCTCCACATTCACTGGATAAGGAGTGCAAAGTCTCCTGCAAAAGTGGGAAACCCTTGAACAAAAATTGAGAACTCTTTGGGAATCTTTAGATCTCCAATACAACTTTATGGCCAATTTCTGCAGGTCAGATTTTTGCAGATTTGGTTAAAATGTTCTCTCCAACAATCTCTAGGGGCCCTTCCACCCAGAATATTAAGGCAGATAATCCACAATATCTGCTTTGAACTGGGTTATCTGAGTCCACACTACCATATAATCCAGTTCAATGTGGATTTTATACAGCTGTATGGAAGGGGCCTAGGTTCTCCAGCATGATTCTATGGTCAGCTTCTGCAAAAGACATTGATCATAAGACCTAGATATTCCTAGAAAGAACATTTGAATCAAATCCATGAATAATCAAATCTGCAAAAGCTAAACTCACAAATGTGAAGGGTTAACTGTACTGCTTAATTCTCCAAATGATTTGCTTTCTTGATATTCTGAAAAGGCTTTGATACACCGTGTGATTAGTTAAGATTACAATCCAGACAGAGCTTTTCTTGCCATGCTTGGATTCAGAAATGAAGTATGCTTGATGAATAATGTAGTGTATGTCTATTGCCATCTACGTATGATACAGTCAAATACATTAAGACACTTTCAAAATTGTGTAGTCAAATACCTCCCTCAGTTATAAGGCTGTATTAAATTCAAAGCACACTGTCAGAATCCAAAGAACAGTAGATTTAACAGCAGCCATAAACCCTGCTGAAATACAAAATAATTTTATCCCCATTATTAATTTGGTCCATGCTCTCCATTTGCAGAAAACAAGGATCATGGAGTATAGACCAGTCATTCTACTTAATCTGGTCTGAATCAATGTAGGTGGTTCTACTGCCTCCTACTTCTTTTGCAGAAAGACAATCTTTGAATTTTTTTTACAGGGGAAATGGATTATAAAAGCAGATTTGTCAGGTTGTGTGTGTGTGTGTATGTGTGTGTGTTTTAAGTCAATCCATTTCTATTGTCATATGTGGGAGTTTAAAATGCAACTTACCTCAAAGTTTGCTATATCCTTCTTTTCCAGAGAAGAAGATACAGACATGGCCAGCAATGCGAAAGACCATGCTGGGTTGCCATAGGATATTATGCAGCTGGGTTCAGGGAAAACTTTAACTGATATGTGGATCTAAGATATTGCAAACCAAAGACCATAACTGACCTGGCCAACATCTTCCAGCAGGTATGAAAATGCCTGAATAGTCAACATTTGCTAAGATCAAGTATTATAAAATTATCATAAGAGACCTGCATATTGGCTTTGTTTTCTGCACTACAATATATTTCACAACTCCACTAAGCCACAGCATACCGATTTATAGCAAATCTAGCCATTCTGAGAAAAGGCTATCAGAAATGGACATTCCTTATATAGTTTCCTGACAGCATAGTAGAGTGGTTTGAGCAGACTACAACTGGAGACTAGGTTTTGAATCCCCTCTCGACCATGGAAACCCATAGATGATCCCAATACATCCATTATGATTTACAACATAGCAAAATATATTTGGCAAAGTAGAGATAAATTGCCTCCCATCTACCTCTCTTTGATGGAGGACACAATTGTCTATGATGCATAAATTCTAGACATCCTAAATTATCTTCTAATGAACATTATCACAGCCCTAATGTTAAAAACAAGATCCAGCTGCCAGTTCAACAATCAGCTTCTGGGATTAACAAGTTTCTGAAATAAGAAGGAAAAGGTATTCTTTCTTATCTTAGGTCTGTCCTGCCAAACATCACCATGAACTAAATTTGCCATTGCACCAATTTTGGGCATTTTTATAAAGTGAAGATGCAGAAACATGCAGTATATAATGATATATGATGTGGCAAATTTCATTATATATCATAGCAAAGGGGGGGAAGAGAAAATTCTATACAGATGTGTGGGCTGTTCTAATGTTTAACTTTAGCCTAATCTCCTCCTCAACTTCTAAATAAAAATGATGATCAAAAAAGAACTTCTTTTGTGCACAAACTATGATGCCTAAATATAAATGGTATATTTCAAAATAACAGATAGTTCTCAGTGCTGTCTTAACACATGGGAACGCTGGGCAGTTGCCCAGACCCGCACAAGTATAGGGACCCCATGCACAAACCAGAGTTTATGCACAGACCAGAATTTAATACTTCATTTCCAATCACACGTCTCAACATTAAATTTCCTACCAACTGTGATGTACAGCTCTTTCTCCCAAGAGGAAGGTTTACAACATCACCTCCTTTGTCACAGAATACAGAACAAAGAGAGCATTTGAAAATCTGGTGGTCATTTGAGATCTTGGTCAGATTCAAGTCACTAACCTAAAAAGTGGAAGCCTCTACATTCCATTACCAAATCCTAATAATCCAGTCTCCCAGTCAATTAAGTGTTGATTATTATGAATTCCATGTTGGGATAATTAATTACCATATCTGAACTCTGCCGTAGGATTTATTAGATCATTAGGGGCCTGCAATTTATTTTATTTAGTGCAGCATTGAAATGTTTCTTTAAACAAACTGAGAATATATATATATATATATATATATATATATATATATATATATATATAATCACACACACACACACACACACACCACTCCTTAAAGCTTCAAAAAAAGGAATGTTTTCTGGACACAAATGATTATGTACACATTACATATATTATTGAAGCAATCCTTTGGGATTGGCATCAATAACATAGCATTTAGCTAACAAGCTGGCTGAGAAGACAAAGAACATGCTGGACCACCACAGTCACTACCACAGCAAAACTGGGGTGGGGGGGCAGAAAACACTGCCATGTTAATGAACCTCCATAAATAGCCTAGGAAGCTTTGTTTCTAAAAAGGTATGACACAGAAGGGCATTTTAAAAATCAACCAAATTCTTTATTTGTTTTCTTAAAAATGCAACTTACTAAAGTTCATATGAAAGTCTCATTCACTATCTAGAAGGGAAGCTAGTAAGGGTAAATATTTTCCCCTCACATTAAGTCTAGCTGTGTCCAACTCTAAGGGTTGGTGTTCATCTCTATTTCTAAGCCAAAGAGCTGTCCGTAGACACCTCCAAGGTCATGTGGCCGGCATGACTGTATGGAGCACCATTACCTTCCTGCCAAAGCAGTACCTATTGATCTACTCACATTGGCATGTTTTCAAACTGCTGGGTTGGCAGAAGCTGGGGCTAACAACGGGAGATCATCCCGCTCCCCGGATTCAAAC